>NW_027556402.1:63802800-64053965 GCF_003287225.1 Phascolarctos cinereus | reverse complement strand
GCCATGTTCTCAGTGGTTAGAGCTCTGGACTTGGGGATAGATCTGAGTCCGAATACTGCATCCTCTCACTAGCTGACCTTGGGCAAGTCTTTTAACTCCTTTAAGCCTCAATTTCCTCATATATAAAATGGACATAATAATAGCACCTGCCTTGAAGGGTTGCTGTGAGAATCAGTCAATTAGTTGATCAGTAAATAAACATTTATTAAGCACCTACTTTGTACCAGGCACTGTACTAAGCTCTGGGGATACGAAAAGAGACAACAAACAGCCCTTGTCCTAAGGAGCTCACAATCTAATCTACACATACGTACAAACAAACTATATTCAGGATAAATAGGAAATAATTAAAGGAGGGATGGCATCAAATGAGATTTTATACACACATACATATACACACAATTCACACACACGTAAGCTGTTTTGCAAATCTTAGGGTCTTATATAAACGATAACTAACTATTAATTTGCTGAGAACTCAAATGTTTGGGACTAAATAGAATAGAAATAGAGAACAAGAATTAGAGAAATAGAAATAGAGAACAGAAACAGAATAACAAAAACATAGTGCAGAAAAATCAGTTGGTTTTGGTTTTCTTGATTTTTAAATTGGGAGCAGAGGTTGGTCAGTGGGGTGGCATTGGAAGGAGATAAGAAAGCACATCAGAGTTTGAAATTTGGGAGTAAATAGGGCATTCTGGACACTTAAATATTCTTATGAAGATTTTTTTTTCTACCTCTAGCTTACCATCACCTGACATTTGGAGAATTTATACTGGCATTTTAAATCAGTCAGAAATCCAGGCAGCCACACCTTTCTCCAGGGCTGAAAAGATTATTATCCACCCTCAACATAAAATTTCAGCAAACAATACATGATATTTAATCAAGCTTAAAGCTGCCATGAATTTCACTGGTATGTACACTGTTCATCACAAAGGTATCTATTTGAGTTTTCTAGATTTAAATTTTGCAGCCCTTTGTATAAGACCTAACTCTTTTCACTTTTCACTTGGCTTTTGACTTAGGGAACAAAAATTGCTCCTATTTCCTAAGGGAAAGACAAGTCATCTTTCAAAATTAATAAAGTATCTTGCAGAATAAGAGGCTAGAGGTTACTTTCAGCCAGAACTCTCAACCTGACATGTGATGTCTCATAAATTATTGAGATTAAAGTCAGAGGACATGATGTATTTCGGGGACCAGAAAGGCACAAGGCTACCCCTGGGTGATAGTCTCAGACATAGAACCTTATCAACCTGCCATCTGGTGTTGGTCTTAAATAGAGACACTGCCATGAGCTAGAGACCAATGTTTAACTAAGCCTCAGATGCTACGGTTGGGGTGAGATTGGGCTGAAGGCAAGAGGTTGGTTTGGAGGCATGCTATTAGATATTGCATTCTGAATAAGCTTTAAGAAGTAAGAAATTAAAATTTTTCCCAATGGTAAACTGGCACCCCAGGCTTCTGGGTAGACTGGGCAGGGAGGACTTGGCAATTTCTAATTCCCATAATGCCCTGGGATGATGAATTCCCTATTAGTTGGACACTGTCTTATATCATTAACTCTAATGGTTTATTGAGTATTTAACAGAAAGTGGAGAGATCTCATTCTTAGAGTTTCCACAGCAGGACATAGCATTGGTATATGTGTTTATGTGTATGTATATGTATATGTATATGTATATGTATATGTATATGTATATGTATATGTATATGTATATGTATATGTATACGTATACGTATACGTATATGTGTATGTATATGTATATGTATATGTATATGTATATGTATATGTGTGTGTATGTAGTATATCTATAAAATCAGAATTTTTTTTTCTTCTCTAACCAAAATCTAATATAACAAATACAATCTAGATTTCCAAAAACCAGTCTGCTTACCTTCAAAAGAAGACATGACTTATACCACCTGCTGGGTGACTGGATGGGGCTTCACTCAGGAAAAAGGTATGGAATGATGTTTACAAATAAATGATCATGAATGGCGCATCAGCTCTAAAATCAAATAAATTTTTTAAAAAACTGGGGCAATTCAGAGGAATTGAGCCCTAATCTAGAAGATAAATGAGAGGCATCATGAGTAGTGGGTAGAAGGTTAGCACTGGAATCCAGAAGACCTGGGTTTGAGTCCTGCCTTCCGACAGGATCCACACACACATACACATGTGTGTGCATATATGTATGTGTGTATGTATATGTATGTTTGTTCACCTCTAGGCAAATGACAGCCTGTTGGTGCCTAAGGCAACTCTCTAATAGTATAGATGTGCTGATCTGAGGGAGGAGTTTCTTCACTGGTCATACCTTAGGTCAATGAAATCATAGGTCCAAATTAAAAAACGAACAAATGGAATAGAAACACACCTCCATTCCTTCAGAATCTATTTACCTTTTGCATAATCTTACCAACCTCCTTTTCTCTGTTTTGAATTTCTCTAATGTAATTATCACCATAATCAATACAGTGTGTAAAGGTTTACATAAAGGTTTACACTCATTAAATCATTTGATTCTCATGGCAACCCATGAGGCAGTCAGTCAGTCAATAAACTTTTATTAAGTGCCAGGTGCTAAACACTGGGGACACAAAAAGAAGCCAAAGACAGTCTCTGCCCTCAAGAAGCTTACAATCTAACGAGGAGACAAAAAGCAAACAAATATGTACAAACAAGCTACATACAAGAAAAAATAGGAAATAATGAAGAGAAGGAAGGCACTAAAATTAAGAGGGATTGGGAAAGGCTTCCTCTAGAATACTGGATTGTAGATGGAATTTAAAGGAGGTGAGGGAGGTCAATAGGTTGAAATGAGGAGGAAGAACATTCCAGGCATGGGGGGAAGCCCTAAAAAATGCCTGGAGCTGTGAGATGGAATGTTAAGAGGTGGAGAGAAGGAGGTAGATACCACAGGTATTTATCGTTGTGACGGTTATTGTCACCTTCCCCTCCCCCTATGTTACAGAGAAAGAAACCAAGACAATTTGTCATAGTCACAGAGACAATGTCAGAGGCAGAATTCAAACCTAGGTCCTCATGCTCCTCTGAGAGGAGCGCTGGATAGAACATTGGGTCTAGAGTCAGGAAGACTTGAGTTTAAGTCCTGCCTCAGACACTGACTAGCTGTGTCACCCTGAACAAGTCACTTAACCTCCCTTTGACTCATTTTCCTCATCTGTAAAATGGGGATAAAAACAGCATCTACTAGGGTGGTTGTTGTGAGGATCAAATGATATAATATTTGTAAAAGTGCTTAGCACAGTGTCTGTGCTATGTACCAGTGTCTGTGGTACATAGCGATGCTATATAAATGTTCACTATTACTATTATTATCATGCAATGTTGCATAATGTGATTACCTTTATGTTTTATCCCTTTACTAGTCTTTGAGCTGCATGAAGGCAGGACTGTCGATTACACTTTCTGTCTCCCCCAGTGTCTAGCACAGTGCTGTGTACACTGTAGGTGTTTACTTAATGTGTATTGATTCAGTGGAGGCCACTAGGTGGTGCCATAGAGTGCCAGGTCTGGAATTAGAAGACTCCTCTTCCTGAGCTCAAATCTAGCCCTCAGATATTTCCTAGCTGTGTGACAGTGTTCAAGTCACTTAGCCCCATTGCCTAGGCAAGGAAAAAACCCCCCACAAAATATCATTATCCATGTTGTGTCATATTTTTCTTTGTTTTGCTCAACAGTTTCCCATTACATTTTAATCTGGTTTGGGCTGCTCTCTTGAGTTTGGGGCCTGCAGGCCTTCTTTTTGATGCCTCTGATTCAGTCCAACCCCCTTATTTTATAGGTGAGGAAATGAAGGCCCAGAATGCTTAAGTGATCTGTTAAGGTCGCAGAGGAGTAAGCGTCAGAAACAATTGTGAAGCCGGTTCACTCCAGGGCCACTGGTTTTTTGTTTGTTTGTTTTTCTTTCCACTGTATCATTCAGAAGTATACTGGAGTCAGCTTGAACTGCTCTTAGAAGACCTCAGTGTTAAATTGTTAATATGGACGTTTACACCTTGAAAAGTGGCAAATCAGAACAAATCAGAGCTTGATTTATTGTTTTGTTGATTGTCTAGATTTATAAGTGGTGGAGAAAATGGTAATCATAAAAATTAAAATTGTGTTGGGCATCCCCTTCCCCTCCCCCTCTGTGAGAGTAGGTTGTTAAACATTTACCAGCACACCAAGGATTGCTTCTGCTGGAGGCTGGGGTTGGTAGGAAAGGGAGAATGAAAGGATGGGGTTTTTTGTTTGTTTTTTAATTTTAAAATTATGGAGCAGCTAGGTGCATAGTGGGTGGAGCACCAGCCCTGGAGTCAGAAGGACCTGAGTTCAAATCCAGCCTCACAGTTGACATTTACTAGCTGTATGACCTTGGGCAAATCACTTAACTTCAATTGCCTCGTCCCTGTCCCCTGTCCTTCCCCCCACCCCGCCCCTGGCAATGGAAAAATACAGAACTAGAATGTGAGATTATAGGTAGTAAACGAAAATGATGAGCTTTGAAATTCTTAGTGGGCCTTAAACTGTGGGTGATTACAGAGGAAGACGGTGGACCAGCGATTGGAGGTAGCTTGGTAGCCAGACTTGTTCTAATAATGTCTCAGAGGCAAAGCCAGGGCTTCAGTCAGTCCAAGATCTAGTGACACTGGTCTCTATTCTTCTTCTCACAAGATATTCCATCCATGACTCCAGGCTTTTCCACGGCTGTCCCTCATGTCTGAAATGTTCTCCCTCTTCATCTTCATCTCCTGGCTCCTATGGCTTCTCACAAGTCTCAGCTAAAACCCCACCTCTCTATGAAGCCTTTCCCAATCCCCTTTAAAACTAGTGTCTTAATTCCAAAAGACTCATGATGAAAAACTACCCACATCCAGAGAAAGAACTATGGAGTCTGAACGTACATCGAAGCTTACTATTTTCTCTCACTCTTTTTTTTTCATGGTTTTGCCCTCTTGTCTGGTTTCTTTTTTCACAACAATACTAAGGTGGAACTATGTTTAACACAGTTGCATGTGTATAACCTATATCATGTTGTTTGTAGTCTTGGGGAGGGGGAGGGGAAGAGAGTGGAGGGAGAAAAATTTGGAACTCAAAATCTTATAAAAAATGAACACTGAAAATTGTCATTACATGTAATTAGAAAAAATAAAATGCTATTTCACTAAAAAAGAGAAATAGATCTAGGATAAAATGATAATGCCTTCCTTTTTTTAATTAAAAAATTTTTTTTGTGTGTCTTCCTTTTTGTTGATTATTTTCTGTTTATATTGTATATAGCTTGTGTGCCTGGCACTCAGTAGGTGCTTAATAAATACATGTTGACTGGACTTCTAGATCACCTGAATGATGCCACCATAAGTTAAGCCACAAAAACTGATTTGCCAACTTCTAATGTTCAGGTTTTACTCAATGGGTCCTATTAGAGAATTCAGAAATCTAATTTTGCTTCAATTTCTCACTCTGCTTTTAATAAACATTTCAATGTTCCTTCTATTTTGCTAGGTACAATCCAAAACACTCTCCAGAAGGTCAGAATTCCCCTAGTGCCTATGGAAGAATGTCAGAAAAAATACATTCAACATAAAGTAACTAATCAGATGGTCTGTGCTGGTGGTAAAGATGCTTGTAAGGTAAAGAAATCTGTTATATGAATATTGGCAGAGTGGGACTACTGAGCAAAAAAGCATCTAGCTAGGTGGAACAGTGGGTGGAGTGCTGAGCTTGAAGTCAGGAAGACTTGAGATCGAATCCTTCCTCAGATACTTAGTAGCTGTGTGACCTTAGGTGAGTCATTTAACCTCTGCCTCAGTTTCCTTAATTGTAAATGAGGAAAATAACAGCATCTACAAAGGTTATTGTGAGGATCAAATAGGATAATGCTTGTAAAGCACTTAGCATAGAACTCAATAAGTTTTTATTTCCTTCCTCCCCCTCAGAGGTGAGAAATATGATGTGAAGGAGTATAGAACTGGAATTGAAAGGGGCCTTATGAGTTCAAAACATTCATTTTACAAACGAGGAAACTGATGCTCAGACAAATTAAATGACCTGTCTGTGGTTACAAAAGTCATAAGACTAGAATCAATTTCACATTAAAAGCCAACTATCAAATGCCATTTAAATGTTTCTATCTATTTGTTATAAAAGCAAGATAAGATACATTGAAATCATACAGGTTCCAAAGTCCTCAGACAAGCACTGTGTATATAATCAAAGTACAGAATGTATGTAAGCAGAGAATTTTATGAACCTTAGAATTGCACAAGTATTTCAGCTGTGATAATGACAGATCATAAGAATGAACTATGTTTAGGTTCAGATATATGGACATTGGATTTCTTTTTCATTGCTGTTAACCTGAGATCTGGAACAGACAAACTTGGTTATTGAATAAGACAGGGAAATAACAAAATGAAAACAAAAAATACATAGAGCTACCCTGGTTCTCACTCCTTACGTGAAGAATTTTGACACTTTATGATGTATAAACACTTGTCAAAGCTTTTGTTTTTCCTTGTGGTTGAATTGAGTTGAATTATTTGCCATTCAATGTGTATCCCACTGAGGAAGTGGGTTGGGCCACTCCCCAAGCCCAACTTGGTTTTGTTAGATCTTTGGCCAGGAACCATATAATACCAAAGAGGCAGCTAGATGGCTCATTGGATAGAGTGCTATGCCTGGAGTCAGGAAGACCTGAGCTCAAATACAGCCTCAGACACTTAACTAGATGTGTGATTCTGGATGAGTCACTTAACCTCTGTCTGCCTTAATCCACTAGTGAAGGAAATGGTAAAGCACTCCAGTGTCTTTGCCAAGAAAGCCCCATGAACAGTATTGGCATGATACGGTCCATGGGGTCATGATTGGACATGACTGAAAAAAAATATAATACCAAACCCAATCCCTAGAATATCTGGGTACACTCTCTTCCTTCCTTCCAATCTGTCAACTTTATACCATATAGCCTTTAATGAGACCCAGTCCTCCTTATAGGGTTCTTAGGTAAAGTTCCTTTATGCCTCTAACTGACCTCCCTCCCTCAAAAAAAGAAAAAAACACTCAAACTTTTCAGCCCACGATATTAACTGACATTTATAGAGCATTTCAGAGTTTGAAAAGCACTCTCTGTCTGTGTCTATCTCTCAGTCTCTCTCTCCAACATATATACATACATGCACATATGTGTATATATGTGCATATGTATATATGTATGTATGTATGTATGTGTATATACACACACATATAAACACATGTATATATATAAATACAGATATATAATTTCCATTTTGCATCCAGGGTGACTAAAACTCAGAGAGATGAAATGATTTGACTGTGGTCATATGGCTAGTAAGTGTCAGAGGTAGGATTTGAATCCAGGCTTCCTTGATTCTAAAAACAATGCTATGTTCACCATGCCACAGTGCATCTTTACTACTTTGCTTTGTGGTATAGTTCATGTATTCCTTTCGGTGGTCTTTCCTTCAAACATATTGACATTCCATTAATGATCCATGTGCTCCCATCGCTCCAGTCCCATTTGAGCAAATTAAATTATTTTTCACTAAAATCTTAAAAATTCTAACTTAGAGCATCTACTCGGGTCAGGGTCATACTAGTTTGGGATAATCTGGGATGAAGCAATAGCTAGCTACTGGGGTGATTGGAGGACACACTAAAGAGCCGTTGTATCAAGAAAGCATTTGCTACCGCTGTTCTTAATGAAAGTTTATGAAATGGATCCAGTGAGTTGATAGATGGTCAAGAGAAATTGGACTAGGCAGCTGGTGAAGGAGCAAGTGTAGTATGGGCAAGGAAGGGTTTGTAGTCAGGAGAGAGGTGGCAGGTCAACTTTAGGAAACAGATGCCAGTTGTCAAGAGAACATGAACCTGGCCAGATTTAGAGAGATGGTGGAAGATAGAAGGGCTTGGCATGCTATGGTCCATGGGGTCACGAAGAGTTGGATATCATTGAACAACTGAATGACAAGAATATCTTTGTTGGGGGGGGAAATGAGCTACAAAGGATTTTTACTATAATGCTTTTTTAAGGGTACATGGGATGTTTTCTTATAAGTGAAATCACCTAATAATTAAGCCTTTTTGGTACCCAAGTCACCCAAAAATGGGTTCTGAAAAAGTGTGTTGTACTTAAGTCTGTTCCATGATAATTAGCATTATGCTGAGATTTTGGAGTATTATAATAAAAAATATTTGGGAAAAGGTTTTTATAGTCCCACTGTGTGCAAGCTTTTGAATTTTCAGTCATTTTCTTATTGAGGTAATAGAATTATATTGTTATTTTGAAACCCCTATCATGCATTAGTTTGGCATTCATCAATAAGTTCAAGTACCAATATGGTTTTAAGGAAAGGGTATGTGTATGTATATTTTTGTGTGTCTGACTACAGAAACCTGTATGTACGAACTGGCTTTGAAGATGTCTCTTGCAAACATTTCCTGTTTTGTTTTTCCAACCCCTGCGACACAGGGAGATTCAGGTGGCCCCCTGTCCTGTTACCAAAATGGAGTATGGCAACTAGTTGGCATCACCAGCTGGGGAGATGGTTGTGCTAAAAAGGATCACCCGGGTGTTTATATCAAAGTGGCTGCATATGTGGATTGGATTTTAGAGATCACACAAAACTGACCAGCTCTCCTTGATGAAGCTAGCTGCTTGTGAATGGTAAGGAGAAACTGTAAGAGTCTTTTACAAATATGTTGGCTATCAAATCTAAAAACCCATTGGGAAGAGTGGTTCCCCCTCCCCCCATTTTCTTCTTTTGGTTCAGCAGAATCAGATCTGAAGGTTTCTAACGTTTAAGAATTAGCTGTCACTACGATATGAAGGTCAGAGCGTGTAAGGTTGATTTGGGTATAGTAGAAACGGATGGTACCAACGGTGGCCTTTCTTCCATGTTGATATTGCTTTGCAGACAACACATGAAAGCTTGGAGGAATAGGACTTCCTGATTTCCTGGCTGGTGTTTTAGATGGCTTTTGGAGCTAGCTTAGTGTCCTTGAAGGGGGAAGAGAGTGAGAGTCTTCTTCCTGGCAGAGAGATGTGGCTACAGGGGTCTGGTGTTTCTGTGTATCTGTGCTTGTGGTCTCCTGTATTACTTTTTGTCTCTGGGGGAGTCTTTTTTGCTAAACCATGCTATAAGCTGCCCACAGTCTTGGGCAGAGATAACATGGTTTTGTTGTGGTAATTTTGTGCCACCATGTCTGCAGCAACTGTATTCTTCAGAACCCTGTCCAAGCCCCTCTCTATTAACTCAGGTTAGCACTTCTTTCCACAGGCCATAGGATCCCAACATTATATCTGGGTCAACCAGCATAAATTGTTTAGGAACTTTTCGTAAATAATTCCAAATCACTTTTCAAAATAGCCAATCCCATTCACAGGTCCACCAACAGTGCACCAGAGTGCCTGATTTACTACAACCCCTCCAACATTCTTTTGTGCATCAGCCTTCTTATTCCTAAATAGATGGTGGAATTTGGGGAATACGTGCTGTCCCCAAACTATGTGTGAGCAGAGTTGTCTTGCATGGAGACCTTTTCATTCCAAAAGGAAATAAAGTTCTAGAAATAATGGGGCTGATGGGGGCAGGGCCCAAGCCAAGATCTTCGCCCTTTGCCCCAAAGGGAATCTGACTCACAGGCCCCAGACCCTCATCTCCCTTGAAAGCCCTAGCTTACCTTTAGATCTTATTCAGATGCACCTTCAACCCTTGCCCTGAATAGAATCTGGCTCCTGTTTGTCTACAGGACCCAGAAAACCCTTAAACCTTCAAATTTCCTAATCGACTCCCCTTATCCCTTTGAAAGCCTTAGGCTCCCTTTTGTCTATAGGCCCCAGAAAGGTCTTCCTTATAGACTTCCTTTATCTCCTTTTGAAAGTCCTAGCCCCACCTTGATTTTGTGCAGATGCCTTTCAAACTTGTGCCTTCCTGTTCCCTCCATTATCTATTCCCATTGTCTATTCAATCTCTCTGACCTCCCCAATTAGAATTCTTACCTAGACCCATTTCCCAACCCCCTTCTCTGGCCACCCAAAGTTACTTTAGTATTTAAGATCCACCTTGGCCCTCATTCAGATGCTGAGAATTTCACACTCAAAAGGCTGAGCCTTTCTCATGCCCGCTTGTCCTTATGGGCATCACCTGGCCTCTGTGATTTATCACTAATCAACTTTTTCTCTGGCTGAAGAAGATTTGAGTTGGAATTCATTCAGCAGGGCCCGGTACCATGATCTTGGGGTCCCAGAACCCCAAAAGTCCTAGACCTCTTCATATATGATTCCCTGGCCGGGAAACACTGCTAAACCTCAAACTCTTCTTCAGCCACGACTGGTAAGCCTCCCCCTCCCCTATTCCTTTGTTGTCTTGTGGCTGGGAGGGGGATTTCCAAGCAGCTAGCTAAGCTTGCCTTGGAAGGGTCTTCGGGCCTGATCTCTCAGGTCCCTGTAAGTCAGACAGCTAGGAGGCTGTCTCGAACTCCGCCTGACACTCCCAGGCTTTTCAGTCCAGTGCCTCTACCTGAGCACTTGGACCTGGGTAATACCTTACTTAGCATAGAGGATGGATTCCCTATCAGGAAGCATAGGTCCAAACGTCTCAGTTCTCTCAGTGCTAGGGAATTGGGAAACTGTTGGATATTTTTTTCTTTCCCCTAAGCCCGCAATGGGTCAATCCTCTTCAATTCCCAAGAATTCACCTTTGGGCTGTCTTTTACAAAATTGGAAAAGTTTTAGCTTCTGTAAAGAACTTAAAAAGAAAAAGCTGGTGCATTTTTGCAACACTGTTTGGCCTCAGTATCACCTGGAAAATTATGAGGCACGGCCCCTTTTTGGGACATTACGGGTAAAGACCCTCTCAGAGTTAGAAAAATATTGTCGCAGAGAAAGAAAATGGGTGGAGATTTCTTACTTAATGGCTTTTGTTGAGCTTTCTAGAGATCCCACTCTCAGAAAGGATTGTAAGATGCTCATAGCTAGAGCCACCCCACTAGTGGAGAGTGAGGATCAAATAGACCTTTTGGATGATCCTCTTATGCCTCCCAGCGTTCTGACAACTCCATCTTCCCAACCTCCGTCGGCACCACCTCCCCAGCACCTATCTCCACCCATTCTCCTCCGGCCTCCCCGGCTGTTCCCCATTCCCCCCAGACCCCTCCTTCTGCTCCCCATCCTTCCCCAACCCTTCCTTCTGCTCCCCATTCTCCCCAGACCCCTCCTTCTCCCTATTCTCCCTTGACCCCCCCTGCATTTCCCTATTCTCCCTCCCTGTTTCCCATGCCCCCACCTCCTTGCCCAATTCCCCCTTTTCCTTGGTTCTCCTTCCCTTTTCCTCTGGCTCTTGCATTTCCTCCCCAAGCCCCTACTCTAGAGGCTGCTCCTACTCAGGCCTTGAGCAAGGGTCTCGCCCCAGCCTCTACTTCCGAAGAGACCCCAGCTCAAACTCTGGATGAGGTTCTCAACTCAATGCCTCCTCCCCAGACCTCTACTTTGGATGGGACCCCTCTTCAGGCTCCAGACAAGGGTATCGCAGTGGCATCTTCTCCCCTGATCCCTTCCCCTCGTCCGGTGTCAGGTAATCTTCCCCTTTGCCAGCCGGATTCCTCGGCCTTGCCAGTTCATCTGGTGCTTTCCAGTCCCTCACTCACGAGAAGTCCCAAAGCAGGACTTCGTTATCTCCCTCCCTCGCAAGCCCCTGCTCCTGCAGAGCCTTCAGGGCTTTTTCCTTTAAGGGAAGTACCTGCCTCTCCTAATGGGACCCTTAGGGTGCATGTTCCATTCTCCATTTCAGACCTCACCCAGATTAAGGAAAGGCTGGGTCGATATTCTGAAGATCCCACTAAATTTACTGAGGGCTTCAGAGATGTATCCCTACAATTCGAACTTTCTTGGGGTGATTTGCATGTCCTTTTCTCCCCCTGTTGTACCACTGAGGAGAGGAAGAGAATCTGGGAACAAGCCCAAAAATCTGGGGACACCTTAACTAGCAATGACCCCACAAGATACCCCCCAGGAATAGCTGCGGTTCCCTCCAGTGACCCAGGGTGGGATTATCAGAGAAGTGAGGATAGGGGAAAGCGAGATCACATGATATTTTGCCTGTTAGAGGGCCTGAAAACGGCCTTTCGAAAACAGGTAAATTTTCAGAAGATTAAAGAAATTACTCAGGGGGAGAAGGAAAACCCTGCCCTTTTCCAAGATAGGCTCGTAGAAGCCATTAAAAAGTATATGAATTTAGACCCTGATTCTGCAGAAGGGGCGGCAATCCTTAGCATGTGTTTCATTAACCAATCTGCCCCAGACATTAGGAGAAAACTACAGAAATTGGCAATGGGACCCCAAACACCTCAGGCCCAGTTATTGGAGACTGCTTTTGGAGTCTTTAACAACAGAGACCTAGTTGCAATAGAGGAGAAAGAACGCAGGGAGGGGGCTAGAGACAAAGAACATGCCCAATTTCTGGCTGCTGCCATGGCCAGAAACAGACCCGGGGTTTCTTCTGGCGACTCGGGGACCGGGGAAACCTGCTTTCAATGCCACCAGAAGGGCCACTGGTCCAAGGAGTGCCCCTCCAGGGCGCCCCCCCCAGAGGAAACCGCCAGGACCGTGCCCCATATGTGACCAGGAGGGACATTGGAAGAAGGATTGTCCCCAAGGGAGGAGAAGTGGTGGAGCTGCCCCCCAGTACCCAGTCTTCCAGTCCTCACAAGACTTGGAATGACGGGAGGGCCTGGGGCTCGGTAATGCTCCCACTTTCCCCATCTCTCTTGCCGAGCCCTGGGTCGAAATCGAGGTTCAAGGTAAGGTTACCCGGTTTATCTTGGACACGGGGGCTACTTACTCCGTCTTAACTAATTACTCTGGCCCCACTCGCCCCGCAAACTATCGGGTCATGGGCATTGACGGTAGAATTAAGGGATGTCGAGAGACACACCCCCTACCCTGCTTATTTGAGGATCTGTTGTTTGAACACTCCTTTCTCATTATCTCCACTTGTCCAGCCCCCTTGTTGGGAAGGGACCTGATGGTGAAATTGGGAAGCCAATTTTCTCTAGTCAAATCTCCAATGTCTCTTTTTCCTACGTTCACGAGACCCCCCCATGTTCCCCCGGAGGTGTGGGAGACAGTTGAGCCAATTGTCTGGGATCAGGGAGTCCCTGGGCGGGCTTCCCATGAGGCCTGGGAGGGGCTGCACCCATTGATTGAAAAATTCCTTAAGTATAAACTCCTGACTCCTTGTGAATCCCCATGTAATACTCCTATTCTTCCAGTAAAAAAGCCTAATGGGGAGTATCGAATGGTTCAGGATCTCAGAGCTGTCAATGAAGCCGTTATTCCTATACACCCCATAGTCCCCAACCCATACACTATACTCACTCAGATCCCTGGCGGTACCCAGTGGTTTTCCACTCTGGACCTCAAAGATGCCCTTTTTTGTATACCCCTTCACTCAGATTCACAATTTATTTTTGCCTCTGAATGGTCCCTACCTGGGAAACCACGCCCATGTCAGCTTACATGGACAGTCCTACCCCAGGGGTTTGGGGATAGCCCTTATTTATTTGGCCAAGCTTTGGGGAGGGATTTAAGGGACCCGGAACTAGGGCATAGTAGTTTGCTCCAGTAAGTGGATGATATTCTTATTTGTAGCCCCACCCGGGAGGCTTCTCTGGCTGCTGCCACAGAAACTCTTAATTTCTTGGGCACTAGGGGCTATAGAGTCTCTTTGAGCAAGTCCAGAGAGCATGTCAGTCTGTCAAGTACCTGGGACATGAATTAACATCCACTTCTCGCTCCCTAAGCTCAGAGAGGAAGAGGACAATTCTGTCCATCCCTGCCCCAGCCACAAAAAAACAATTTCAAACTTTTCTAGGCATGGATAGATTGTGTAGGCTCTGGATCTCTGATAATAGTTTGATTGGTAAGCCCCTTTATGACTGTCCTCTGGGCCCTGACTCACTCCGTCAAGAGTGTGGCCCAGACCAGACTAAACCTTTTGTGATTTTAAAATCTAAATTGACCTCCACACCCTAACTCAGTCCTTAGGAGCCCAGCTGGAAAGCCTGCAAGCTTCCTGGCAGTGGCTACCACAGTCATTTTAATTGAGGAAGCCTCTAAATTTGCATTCGTCCTCCTAAAGTGGGAAAATATTTCCCTAGCTAAACTGGGAAGCTCTTTAGAACACTCCCACCCACACCCACATAGTAACTCTCATCTCCACAAAGCCCCCCTCCCCAATACGAATTTCTCAGAAGTTTGAAAGGCATCTGCACAAAATCAAGGTGGGGCTAGGACTTTCAAAAGGAGATAAAGGAAGTCTATAAGGAAGGCCTTTCTGGGGCCTATAGACAAAAGGGAGCCTAAGGCTTTCAAAGGGAGATGAGGGGAGTCGATTAGGAAATTTGAAGGTTTAAGGGTTTTCTGGGTCCTGTAGACAAACAGGAGCCAGATTCTATTCAGGGCAAGGGTTGAAGGTGCATCTGAATAAGATCTAAAGGTAAGCTAGGGCTTTCAAGGGAGATGAGGGTCTGGGGCTTGTGAGTCAGATTCCCTTTGGGGCAAAGGGCGAAGATCTTGGCTTGGGCCCCACCCCCATCATTCTGGAAGAGGACTGGGACATGATTTGCAATTGACTCTCATGTGAGTGAGGGAGGGCTGTGCAAAGTCACCAGCCTCATTTTTCCTCCAGAGCCATCTGAGTCCAAAGGGGCCAGATAAGGATCAGGAGGATTGGAGAAGGCTCAGAGTGCAATGGTGGAACTTGGCCCTTTTAAGTGAAGGTCTTTTCAGATTCTCGACTCAGGAAGGCAGCTAGCTAGCAAGGGAGGAGGTGACTGACTGTACCAGTTAAGGCTATAAAAAGAACCTGAGACTCATATGCATACAATAAACTCATAATACCCTCACTATAATTTAGGTAAAGCCTGACTTTCTCCCTCTCAGGAAGACCTCTCCTTCTCAGATAGCATATTCCTTTTTGTGTATTTTTTAAAGGTAGGAAGCATAGTGATTTACTTTCTTATAGTCACAGAGAGGGAGAACCCGGTGTAAAAGGTTTTGCAGCAGGGAGTAGCCTCAGTTTATTGAAAGCAGTATGCAGTTTCTCAAATGCGCTGCAGCCTGATCTCTTCCTAGTACTCATTTCTGGGCCCATCTGAATCGTCTGGGTGAGATGATCATGGTGATAAACTCACTCAAACACTACCTACCCAATGCTATGCCATACTCTTGGTGTGTTTTTTTAATCTACTTTGCTTTTTTTCCCATTGTGGATCTCTTTCCTATTTCTATGACTTTCACTTAGAAAGTTTTGTGGTGTTGGGGTAGGCTAGGGTGTAGAATGTTATTAGTTCAATGTCATCCATAGGAATATTTCGAAAAGCTTAGCATCAAAAGGGAAATCTCTCTCTTGTTTGGACTTCGCATAAAGAACGCTTTCATAACATTGACGAATACCTCAGCTGTTTACACTTCCATTGCTGATAATACTAAGCTTGAAAAACACATGAATGAATGAAGCAATGAATTCAAAAGCGTTTATAAAGCACTTACTACCTTTCCGTGCTAGGCACTGGACTACAAATGCAAAAAGCAAGAAAGTCCCTGCCCTCCAGAAGCCTATATTTTGATAGAAGATAACAGTGACTGGGTATGGATATTTGAAACTAGGAAGACACAGAGTTGTCATGTGAAGTCAGAACAATTGATTGGCTTTTCCATTTTCATCTGTCCTAAAGTCTGATATAATTATATTGCACACGTAGGAGAAATCTTGTCTGAGAGGAGTCTTTAAAGCTATTTTATTTTGATAAAACAAATTTTAAAAATCAACAAACAACAGATGCAGTAGGATCATATATTCTCTCCTTTCCTCTAATATAGTTGTATGTTAGCAAAAACATTGTTTTCGGTAAAAAAAATAATCTGCAAAAGTCTGCTCTTTCCATTCTGTTTTCTTTCAGGATTCTTTGCAGTATAAATCATTCTGTGCATTTTAATCAACAAGAGACCTATAAAAAATCAATTTATTTTAAAACTATCACATGTCCACAGTGGATTATCTTCTGACTCCTAAATCCGGCAAGATATCTTGCACTGTATTTCTTTTTTTTTTTCTTATTTTTAGGCAATTGGGGTTAAGTGACTCCCAGAGTCACACAGCTAGTAAGTGTCATGTGTTTGGTCTGAGGCCGGTTTGAATCCAGGTCCTCCTGACTTCAGGGCCAGTGCTCTGTGCCACCTAGCTGCCCATGCACTGTATTTCTTTAGCAAAGTCAACTGTAACTACTCAATAAATAATTATTGATTAAATAGAGCTCCTTTTTTTTTAAAAAACAGCTTAACCTCTAAGCTTCTACTGTTCAAAATGGTTAAGTATTAGAAAAACAAATTGCTTCTGATAATTTTTTGATATGCAATTCTAAAGGCTAGTTCTCTGCAATCCTAAGAGATACCTATGTTGGCTGATTGTTCCTAAACTACCAAGAAAATTGTTGAATGAATCCTCTAATTAAGCAGTGTGTCACCTGGCTCTGAAGTCAAGATGTTGTTGTCGATCGTTGTTTTAGTCACTTCTGCCCTCTATGACCCCATTTGGGGTTGTCTTGGCAAAGATACTAGAGTGTCCTGCCACTTCCTTCTCCAGTAGATACATTTTGTCAGGCAATCAGACGTTAAGTGACTTGCCCAGAGTGGTGCAGCTAGGATGTGAGGCTGGATTTGAACTCAGATCTTCCTGATGCCAGGCCCAGTTCTCTGTCCTCTTGACTGCCAGCTGCCTCAGATCAAGAGGAACTGTGTTCAAATCCAGTTTTTGATGCTATTAATCTAGTGATCATAGGAAGCTACCCAATCTCCCTAAGCCTCAGTGAACTCATCTATAAAATAAGGGTGGTGAGACAAGACACCTCAGGTCTCTCCTAGTTTTTCTGTAATGTTTCTCTAATCTTATGATCTATTTCCTAATACCACACAGTATTGTATAAAGTAGAAATTACCTCCGCTGCTTGGCTGATCTTCTGGCCTTCCCTGTCCTTCAGGGTAAATGACTCTGTAGAAATAGTTCAAGGAGTACTACTAGGAGTCACGGACTGAGTTCAAATCTTGACTCTGACACTCACCTGGGTGACATCGGTCAAGTTTCCATCCATCTGGTACTCAGTTTTTTATCTATGAAAACAGGTTGACTAGATGATCTCTGAGGAAGGTCCCTTCTACTTCTACATCTAAGCTTGAATAAAGGCATTAAAGGAATTTTTGAGAAGAATAATGGGTTAGGAGCCTGAGGACCTGCATTCTAGCCCTGGCTTTGCCTGGTCAACTGCCCTGTATAATAACAATAATAACAACAACAACAATAATAATAACAATCTATAATATATAGTACAATAATAATAAAGTTATAAATAATATAAATTTATAAGTGATAATATATAATAATATATAATAAAGATATATTAATACTTGCCCTGCCCTGCCTACTTTAAAGGGTCATTGTAAAGATCAAAGGTAATAATGTATGCTGAAATGCTTTGTTATTTATTGTGTTCTATAGGTGGGAGATAATGTTTATGGATTTTACCTGAATGGATTGGATGGAACATAATTCTTAGTAGAAACAGGAAGTTGAAGTACATAGCGTACATAATCAGAAATATGTAATGTGCTATGCAATGTGGGCATTTACTATTTTAATTATTATTATGTTGCTCTGTTGAGCTATCATTCTAATAATTCTGTGAAAGGGAACATAAGTTTGCCTGGCGTGACCTGTTCTTGATCAATGACTTTTTTTTCTTGTTGCTCACTAATCATCCCTTTAATAGTAATTTCTAAAATTATACCAAGAATTGAAGTCAAGCTCATTTGCTTATTGTTTGCAAATTCCATTTACTTTCCTTGAAATTGAGAAAAATTTGCATTTCTCCAATCCTGAGGAAAACTTTTTTTTAAATTTCATAATCTTTCAAAGACCACTCACAAGTTAATAGTGAAGTCTGTCAGTTCTTTCAGTTACATTAGGATGTAATTCATCTGGACCTGCTGCTTTGAATTCATTAATGGCTGTGCTTGTGACTGACTCCATATTTTGCCTCAAGCCTGCTGCCTTCTCACCTTGGACTGTTCCCCGCCCTGCAATCCCTTTATTCCCTTGGTGAGTCAGTCTCTCTGGGTACCTCGATTTCGGTTGTTGAGGGGTCCAATCTAGTCATCCTTCATTTTCCTCCTGGCTCTGCTAGTGAATGACTCCACTTCACCACGATGCTCCTATCAGGTACCTTCTCCTCTTCCATTCCCACTTTCCAGTTCCTTTTTATCGATTCTATTCCCCCATTAGAATGTAAGCTCCAAGAAGGCAGGAACTATCTTTTTTGCTCTTATTTGTATTTGCAATGCTTAGCACATTTCCTGGGACAAAATAAATGCTTAGTAAATATTTGTTGACTGCTATTGGTAGCTAGGTGCTCTCCTTTCTCCATGCTTAAGTTAATAACCACAATTTATATAACATTTTAAGGTTTGTAAAGTACTATACCTATGGTAGCCTTCATACACAACCTTATGAGCTAAGTACTGTTATTGTCCCCATTTGACAGTGGAGGGAACTGAAGCTGAGTGAGATTAAGTGACTTGCCCAGGGCTCACATAGTAAGTATCTGAGGAAAGATTTGAACTCAGGTTATTCTGACTCGAAGTCAAGCACTCTATTCATTGTACTTACAAAATTGCCTTATCAGCCATTTTTGTTCTCCCCTTTCCTGTTCAGAGATTCTTCTCCTTGGCAAAGAAATGAGAAGTTAAGTGATCTGAGTGATCTCCAAGCCTTCTCTCTGTCATCTGTTATCATCAGCCAATGTAGCTTGGGAAAAAAAAAGAAAAAGAAAGAAAATCCTTTTATTGCCTTTAACTTTCCACACTAGGCACAGCTCATTCTTATCTTTAGCCTTCTTGACTTTATGTCTGTACCTCCTGAATTCACTCTTCATTACTCATATGCTGGTGTGAGAAAGAGTTCAGGCCATCAGTGCAGACAGCCTTATCATCGCAATTCAAAAACTGCTACCCATTAGTAACCCCTCCCATTCTTTCATCTTGTGTATCCCTGCAATTCTTGTCTCTACTGTCCTGTGCCCTGATCATATTCTTGCTGCCCTGCTTGTCACTCTTCCTTCATGATGTACTCATGGACTCTGGCGGAAGCCTCCATATTCTTTCCTTGCTTTTCTCTTCCCCTTGTGGAATAGTCACCCTGAACCCAGGGATATGGTATCATAGGAACCAAAGTCTGAGGAATTTCAATCAAGTCTGTCCTGGAGGTCCAGAATCTCATGGAGCTGGGGATAGGGAACATTGTCTTTCCCACTAGATGTGCCTTTCAATATTTTTGTATTGCACATGTAAACATTGAGAGAGGATAAACTGAAGATGCCCAAAGAATGATTTTCTGGAATCAAACTTTATTTCAGAGGGTTGCAAAATGATGGAAATTGAACAAGACACAATTTTCACACTGAACGGTTTTGAAAATATATATTTTTCAGATCCATTTGTGATTTAGTGTGAAATGACTAGACTGTTATCTGATAGCCTCAAATATTTCATCAGCCACAGGAATGGGTTTAGTAGAAGATACATGACTGTGCTTGACCTAAGAACAATGGATTCGGCTAAATTAAAGACATGGATTCCTTCTTTGCTTTCCATTTTCAAAGATTATAGGGAGTTGTTGGAAATTGATATAATATGTGGCTCTAAGCCTTATGCTTCTCAGGACCCAGAGCATGTTAAAACCTCAAGGAAAGTGAGAAGAGCTAGTAAGCTCATTCAGTGAAGTTCAAAGCAGCTCTACTGGGCTTATGTTGATTGATTCTATTTCTGGATTTAATAGCACCTCTCCCTAACTTCCCACCCTGATTTAGAACTGTTGTTCCACGAGGAATGAGCAAATAGTAGCTGCTTAATAAATGCTTGTCTCTCTTTTTGCTTATATTTATAACCCCAGTCTCTAGCACAGTGCCTAATACATATTACACAATAAATGCTTATTGAAAAACTGTTGACTTGTTGATTGGTGGATTGATAATGAAGCAGGTGACAAAAATGACAATTGGTTCTTGAGTACTTTTTTTGTTCCACATCTATGATTTCAATAGTGTAGAGAATTCCTTCATAAGGAAATTGCATCTATCAAAGCAGATCTTGAAATGTCAAAGCTAGAATGGGCTTGAAAGGTAATCAATCAAGGTAATCAGTACCTCCCTCCCCTATTTTATAGATGAGAAAAGAGAGACTCAAAGAAGTAGGGACTTCCCTAAGGCAACACAGCTAGTTAGTAGGAGAGCTGGCATCCAAATCCAATTCCTCTGACTTCAGAGGGTTCTTTCTAACACGTACTCAAATGTAATGGAGAGTAAGTACCTGCCCATCTCTCTAAACACTCAGAGTAGCATACTCAATATACACTGGATGCTTAATAAATATTTTTTACTAGAATTAAATCTTCCTTACTTCCTTATCAATGTAGAAGATACCAACATTCTCCTAGTCACCCAGGCTCACAACCTAGGTTTTATCTTCAGCTTCTTATTCTCTCTCACCTCCCCCCACCCCTATATCCAATCAGTTACCAAATCCTGTCATTTCATCCTTCATGACATCTGTTGTTTATGCCCTATCTCTCTTCTGACAATGCCATGACATGGGTTCCCAAAGTGGGCAATACTTCCCCTCTGGGGGCGGGGTCACTGGAATGGTTCAAGGGGGTAGTAGGGGCCTCCGGTGCAATGAGGGGCATTGAATAAAAATAAGGGGGCGGTAGAAGCATAAGGAAGAGAAAATAAAGAAAATTTTGAAAAAACTGTACATGTTTCATCTGTTGTATAAAAGAGTTAAAGTCATGGTGATCAAATTATTTTCCAAATAAACCCCACAAAATGCAAGTTATAACTGATCAATGATCAAGTCCGAGGACAGGTCTTGACAAGTAAGTGTTGGCTGGTGAGCGTGTCACGCATTGTTGGGAAGTCCAGCATGCATCAGCAGGAATATGTGCATGTAATGACTTGTTTACAATATGATGCTATACAGTCACATGAAGCAATATTGCATCATCCAACTTCAAATTCAGGAATCCATGAATTTACAATAAATTATTAAATATAGATGTGTCACTAAAAAAACTTTTATATTTTTAGAAATGTGACGAATGTCAAAACAAATGATAAAAAGTTAAAGAAAGTAGATTTCCAAGGGGTGCTGAGTAATTTTTTTTGAAAGGGGGGCAATAGGCCAAATCAGTTTGGGAACCTTTGACCTAGACCCTCACCGCCTCATAAGTGAAAACACTGGCCAATAATATTGGTTGGTCTCCCTGCCTCAAATCTCTGTTCACTCTATTCTTTACTCAGTTGTCAAAGCAATCTTCCTAAAGTATAGGTCTGACCATACTCCTCACCTATTCAATGAGCTCACTTAGTTCCCTATCACCACCTGGACCAACTATAAAACTTTCTGTTTGGCTTTTAAAGCCGTTAAAAACCTGTTACTTTTTACCTGTTTGGTCTTCTTCCCCCTTATCCCCTCCATATATTCTGCAATCCAATGGCACTGATCTCTCTCTGTTGCTTGCAGATGACACTCTTTCTTTGGACTACAAGCATTTTTAGTGGCTGTCTTCCATACATGTAACTCTCTCCCTCTACGTCTTGGTCTTCTGGCTTTCTTCAAGGCCTTTCCTGCTCCCCCTTAATCCTGGGACCTTCCTTCTGAGATGATTTCTGATTTGTCCAGTACATATCTTGTTTGTACATTATTGTCTACATGTTATTTCCTACATTGCAGTGTAATCTCTTGAAAGCAAGGACAGTATTTTGGCTTGGTATCCCCAGTGCCTGTGAAATACATTAAGTGCTTAATAAATGCTTGTTGACAGGTTCTTTTTACTCCCCTATAGATTAAAAATTTCAAATGTTTTTGACTCTGTTCTTTCTTTACTCACTAGATGGCACTCTTAAACCAATATATACTAACTGCCTCTGAAATATCTGTAACCTAAACCAAATAGTGTGTGTGTGTGTGTGTGTGTGTGTGTGTGTGTGCTCGCGCGTGTGTATCGGACATCAGTTGAGAGGAGACACCTTAGCGCAAACAGATTTGACTTTTCAATAATAGTAGCTGCAAATATAGTAAGCTCTTGTGTGCTTTACCTCGACTTTCTAAGTGGTAGATCCCAATTATACATGGAACCAATTAGCTCCTGCCCCAGCCCTACTGTTAATTAATTGGCTGCTAGAGATTAATTGGAAGGAAAGGGACTTACCTAATTCTGTTCAGTTGGGGTACTCCAAACTCCTGGACAGTGGTAGAGATACTCCATTCAAAACATGGCAGAGTGCCACAGGATTTGAGCTCGGGTGCTACTAGTGAGATAATTTTACTTTTGATGGCAGAGTGACACAGTGGAAAGAGGGGCCATTTTGGAATCAGTGGATACAGATTTCACTGAGGCTCTCCGATTTACCACCTGTGTGGCTTTAGGTAAGTCACCTAATGTCTCTGTGCTTTAGGACCTCATATACAATATAGAGGCATTGGACTAGAAGACCTTTATGATATCTTCCAGCTCTAAATCTATCACCTTAAAAGTAGGCATATTATTTAACTCCACTCAAGGCCTCAACTTCTTCCTCTATAAAACTAAGGATTGGTGTTTAAGGCCCTCTTGGGTCTAATGGTCATTTATTCTCTGTATTAGTAGTGGCAGACTGAAATAGAAACAGATTCCTGTCTCCCCTTTGAATACTGACTTAGAAACCCACAAATTAACCTCATCTATGTGGTATTATATTGTTATTTATTTCATTAAACAATTTCCCCAATTTCATTTTAATCTTGGTTCAGGAGGCATTCTGGAAGGTTTGTGGGCCACATGTTTGACATCTCTCCTGTACACATCACTATTTGTGACTCCGATGAAAATCCAGGGATCAGGGACTCCTGACAAACCTATAAGTGCCTCAGACTTAAGAGAATGAACTTGATATGTTCCATATAATTGTCAGTAAGACTGAGGTTCAGGGTGTTTCTAACCACGTACTCAGATCCTTCCTGGTTTCAAAGGGCCCCCATTCAAAGGGGCAGATATTTGTGAGCCTCACTACAGGACCACATCCTTTTGCTATCACATTGTTCATTACAATTATTAGAACATCAATCCCTACACTATTTATTTACCCAAGAAGAAACAGGTAGCTATGAGAGCAAGTCTGAGCATTTGTGGAATTCATGACAACAGATTCTTTACTATCAGACTAGAACTTAGGAATCAATTTCACTTTTACAAGTCATTTTGGAAATCAGAATGAATCATAATGATTACAAGAGAAAATACCAAAGGTATACTCAGACACTGAGACAGCTTGTCAAATCACTCATCCAAGAATCGGCATCATAACTACAAATGAATCTGCTTGGCATTTAAAGCCCTTCCTACTCTGCCCTGAACCTTTTTTCCCCGATGTTATTCCATACTGCTCCCTTCATGTCCATTATTTTCTGACCAAACTGGGCTACTTATTTTTCTCAAAATTCAACATTCTATCTCCCACCTTCTTGACTTTGCACTCGTCGGTCATCATACTTAGAATGTACTTTTTCCTGGGCAACTAGGATAGAGCACTGAAGTCTGGAGGACCTTAGTTCAAATCCAGCCTGAGACGAAACAGTTAACACTTACTGGCTGTGTGACCCTGGGCAAGTCACTTAACCCCAATTGCCTAAAAAAAAAAAAGAATACACTTCTTCCTCAGCTTTACCTCTTAGAATTCTTAGCTTCTTTTAAGCTTTAACTGAGAGGTACGATTTCCTATGGAAGGACTTTCCTGGTCCTCCTCAGTTAGTGTAGCAACTGAGACACAGTTGCCCACATATGGGCCTCTAGAACATCTACACCAGGTTCAAGGTAGTCTGTGGGTTCACATACATTCAAAACAATAGCTCATGAGTCCCCATGATGTGTTTGCTTTTTTTTTCCTCTCATCAGTTAGAAACAGAGTTTGTTAGAAGCAAAGGCATTTAATGAAATGTTGATCATTTCCCCCATAAACTGGGGGCAAACATTGCTACATAAGTAGATTATGCCTGAAGGTCATATACACAGGGAACATGGTATAGCTAGGGGATACAGGACCGTCTGTGTCTCTTCATATCATTGTACAGTTCTTCCTTTGCATGCAGTGCCTTCATTGGGTATATTGTTCTGTTGGTACCTGCTGGTCTGAAGGTGACTTCATCTCAGATGGCCACTGCTCCACTGGGCTCAGATGGTCTCCTACTATCTCCTGGGACCATAATTTACTGAGCCTTTCCCCACAATTTTGGGATGAAACATCTTTTGGGCCACTTACTATTCTGTTAGGAAACAGTGGTTAGAATGCCTCCTTGATAAAACCGGGTTACTAGCTCTTTAGTCATAGCTGCCAGGTACCCTCCTTACAGAAAAAGCTAAACTAATCAGCCCCAGGATACTATCTGGTCTTTTGACCCCTATACCTGGGCAGAGAGCACAGCCCTTTGTTCCAGAGAGCTATCTTACTTAGGTTCAGAAATGAGTGAAAAGGGTGACTGCTGAATTATTCATACATGTTAAGGATAAGTAAAACCTTTGGGGCTTAGCATGAAAATGAATTTGAGCCAGATCTCAAGGCCAAGGATGCCAGAACATTCATTATTCCCCACTCACTTAGCCATCATTCCTGCCTTTGTTATGCATATCTGTCAACGTCACCTTGGCTGTGTACTTTGGCCAGAAAAAACCTTGGTATTTCTCTAAATTAGTATTCTCTCCCTCTTCAAATTAGTTCAGCATAGTTTCATGGGCTTATAGATTGAAAAGTGATAGAGACCAAAGAAGATTTTGGATCTGTAGTATAAACCCGTTGAAGGCAGGAGGCTGCTTAATTTTAGACTGTGTATTTACAGGGTCTATCACAGTGAGTGGAACATAGCAAGTGAACAATATGTGCTTGCCAGAATGAATTGAAATGTGATTCCTAGGCTCATTACTGAATGAAAGGGATATATTGAAAAGATGCTGGCTTAGGGAAAGGGCAATTCAAATATAATTTTTAAAACGTAAGAGATAATAACATTTTCCTCTTTTATCAGAAGTCATAACAGGAGGTGATATTTTTTATTTTTAAATCAGAAATGCATGAAAAGGGTGACTACTGAACTATTCATACATGTTAAGGATAAGTGAAGTCTCCTTCAAAGTTGGCACGTGTAGCTATCAAACCTATGCTAATCTGTTACCAGGCAGGAAATAGCCAAGTCACCTAAGACTCCATTTTAATATTGTATGGATTGTTTAGTTGCCCCTTGCCCCCAAAGTTTTATCTTATTAATTAAATTTGAATATTTGTAATAAGTCATATTTTAAATCTGCCACAAAGATATCTCTTTAGGATAGAGACCTAGTGGTGGTATTGCTGCATCAAAGATGGTATGCCCAGTTTTATAGCCCTCTGGGCATAGTTCCCAATTGTTCTCCAGAAAGGCTGGACTAGTTCACAACTCCACCAACCATTCATTAGTGTACCTATTTTTCTACATCCTTTCCAGCATTTATAATTTTCCTTTTCTGTCACGTTAACCAATCTGTTAAGTATGAGGTGATACCTCAGAATTGTTTTAATTTGTATTTCTCTAATCAACAGTGATTTAGAGCATTTTATATGACTATTGATAGCTTTGATTTCTTCTTCTAAAAACTGAGTGTTCATGTTCTTTGACCATTTATCAACTGGAAAATGGCTCTTACTTTTAGAAGTCTGGCTCAGTTCCCTATGAATCTAAGAAATAAGGCCTTAACAGAGGAACTCACTTTAAACATTTTCCCCTAGTTTGTTTTCCTTCTAATTTTGGCTCCATTGGTTTTGTCTGTGCTGACCATTTTAAATTTCATGTAATCAGAATGATCCATTTTAGCTCCCTTGATCCTCTCTATCTCTTGTTTGGATATATGTCATCTACTTTTTAAAATAAGTTTTTATTGATGTCTTGTTTTTAGATCATCATAGTTTTCCCCAGTATCCTTTTTCCCCTCCTAAAGAGCTATCCCATATAACAATATTATTTAAAGACAAAAAAAAGAAAAAGAAGAGGAAAAAATTAACACAACCTATCAACCCACTGAAGAAGTCTGAAAACTTGTGAAATGTGCAACAACCTCCAAGAAGAGGTGAGGAAGGAGTATCTTCTCATATCTTTCCTATTGAGCCATGTATTTCTTTTTATATAATTTTGCAACATTCACTTTTGTGTGTCTGTAGTTGCTCTTTCCTTTTAAATTGTTGTAGTTATTGTATACTGTATATTGTTTTGTTGGCTCTGCTTGCTTCTGTTATCTACTCATAATTCCCCCCTCCCTTCGCAAACATTTCTTTTCAAATTGCTTAATCCTTTTCTCTTCTTTCCACTCCATTTATCCAACAGGATCCTAGGAGGTAAGCCAGTCAGGGTACTACTCAGAGATCTTTCACAACTTGAATCATTGCTTAAGGTAGGACTTGTGTACATATGTGTGTGTGTGTGTGTGTGTGTGTGTGTGTACATATATATGTATATGTACATACATAAATGTACATATATGTTACTAGATGAACACCACAGGTTGGTATCTATGTAGTTGCTGGCTAATTCATCAAAAATGGGTATGTTAATTCACTGCAAGATACTGATTTATAAAAAAAAAAAGTAATATCTTAAGCCAAGTGACTCAGGGTTTAGAGAAAATGACATATAACTACACCAATCCTTTGCCCTTAGTGGTGTCAACATATCCATTGGTTGTCAATTTGGGATCTGAGAAGGATGTGAAAACTCACTTTGGAGAGGCAGAGCCAAGATGGCAGAGTAAAGGCAGGGATTTATCTGAGTATTCCACAATTCATATCCAAACAATATTAAAATAATGCCTCAAAATGAATTCTGGAATGGCAGAACCAATAAAAGAACTGGGTGATATAATTTCCAGCCCGAGACAACTTGTAAGGTAGGCAGGAAGGTTTGTCTCACTGTAGTAAGAGTGGAATGTAGTCCAGAGCAGGACTCACAGCAACTGAATTGGCAGCAGCAGTAGCTTCTGGAGCTCTCAGCTCACAGATGGTAAGAGGGTTAGACACCTACCTGGTCAGAAGGAGGTTACAGATGATTCTTTGCTGGAACTGGGAGCAGATCTCTATTGTATTACTCATATGCGATTTTGCCCAGGGCAAGAAGGAGCACTAGCGTAGCTCCAGGATGGAAAAGAGTACTTGTAGTCTCTCACAGACCAGAGTTCAGGCCAGGAGGGCAGCCACCATGCCTCTCCTTAGATCACCTTGGAAGAACTGAAATCATCAAGACCCCTAGAGCTAGCTCTGAAAACAGCCACATACAAAACCATCCCAGAAGCAGAGTCCAATCTTAACATAAAGTTAAGTAAAGAAATAGGCTGGGAAAATGAGCAAACAACAACAAAAGAACATGACCATAGAAAGTTGCTATGGTGACAGGGAAGAGCAAAACACAAACTCAGAAGAAAATAGCTAAATCAAAGCAGTTATATTACAAAGCCTTAAAGAAAAATGTGAATTGGTCTCAGGCCCTGGAAAAACTCAAGTAGGATTTTAAAAACCAAATAAGAGAGGTAGAGGAAAAAGTGGGAAAAGAAAGTGATACCAAAAAAATCATGAAAAATGAGTTAATAGCTTGGTTAAGGAGGCACAAAAAATACTTTAGAAAATAACACCTTTAAAAATAGAATAGGCCAAATGATAAAAGAGGTACACAAATCTATGGCAGAGAACTCTTTAAAGAGCAGAACTGGAAAAGTGAAAAAAGAGGTACAAAAATTCACTGAAGAAAATAATCCCTTAGAAATTAGGAGTGGGCAAATGGAAACAAATGACTCCATAATTCATCAAGAAAAAATAAAACAAAATTTTAAAAAATGAAAGAATAGGAGAAAATGTGAACTATCACATTGGAAAAATGATTGACCTAGAAAATAAATTGAGAAGAAAGGATTTAAGGATTACTGGACTATCTGAAAGCCATTATCAAAAATAAAAGAGCCTAAAAATCATATTTCAAGAAATTATCAAGGAAATTTTCCTGATATCCTAGAAACATAGGGTAAAGTAGAATTTGAAAGAATCCACTAATAACTTCCTGAAAGAGGTCCCAAAATGAAAATTCCAAGGAATCTTATGGTCAAATTCCAGGGCTCCTAGGTCAAGGAGAAAATATTGCAAGCAGAAAGAATTCAAATATTCTGGAACCATAGTCAGAATAACACAAGATTTAGCAGCTTCTACATTAAATCAGAGGGCTTGAAATGTGATATTCCAGAGGGCAAAGGAGCTAGGATTACAACCAAGAATCACCTACCCAGTGAAACAATATAATCCTTCCAGAGGAAAATGAATATTTAAAGAAATAGAGGACTTTTAAACATTCTTGATGAAAAGAGCAGAGCTGTATAGAAAATTTGATTTTCAAATGTAAGATTCAAGAGAGGCATAAAAAGGTAAACATGAAAGAGTAATCATAAGGGATTCAAAAAGGTTAGACTGTTAACATTTCTACATGGGAAAATGATAATTGTAACTCCAAAGAACTTTATCATTATTAGGATTATTAGAAGGAATACACATTGAGGACACAGATGTAAGTTGACTATGATGGGAAGTTTCACAAAAATAAAATTAAGAAGTGAAAAGAAAGAGGTATTGGGAGAAGGGGGAAAGGAGAGGTAGAATGGGGTAAATTATCTCACATAAAAGAGGTGTGAAAGGAAGAGCTTTTACAGTGGAGAGGAAGAAAGAGGTGGGGCAATGCTTAATCCTTATTCTCATCAGAATTGGCTCAAAGAGGGAATAACATACAAACTAAGTTGGGTATAGAAATCTGTCTTGCCCTACAGGGAAGTGGAAAGAGTGTGGGTTAAGAAAGGGGGTGCTGATAGGAGAGGTAGATTGAAGGAGGCAGGGGACAGAAGCAAAATTGTTTTGAGGAGGGACAGGGTGAAAGGAGAGAAAGAAAAGGATAAACAGGAAAAATAGTATAGAAGAAAATACACAGTTATTAATCATAAATATGAATGGGATGAACTTACCCATAAAACAGAAGTAGATAACAGAATGGATTAAAAAACAAAATTTTCAATATGTTGTTTACAAGAAGCACACTTGAAGCAGAGAGAAAGAGACAGAGTAAAGGTAAGGGTGGAGAAGAATCTATTATGCTTCAGGCAAAATAAAAAACAAAAACAAACACAAACAGGCAAACAAAAAAAACAGGGCTACCAATCCTGAACTCTGAAAAAGCCAAAGCAAAAATAGACCTAATTGAAAGAGATAAGCAGGGAAATTGCATTTTGCTAAAAGGTACCATATACAATGAAGTAATACATTGGAGTAATTCTATCACATTGGAAAAATGATTGACCTAGAAAATAAATTGAGAAGAAAGAATTTAAGGATTACTGGACTATCTGAAAGCCATTATCAAAAATAATGGCTAAACATATATGCACCAAATGATATAACACCCAAATTCTTAAAGGAATGGTTTAATGAGTTATTAGAGGAAATACATAGTAAAACTATACTATTTGGGGGGTGTCAACTTTCCCTTCTCAGAACTAGATAAATCTAACCAAAAAATAAATAAAGATGAAGTTAAGGAAGTGAATAGAATTTTAGAAAAGTTAGATATGATAGACCTGTGAAGAAAAATGAATGGGAATAGAAAGAAATATACCTTTTTTTTTCAATTGTGCTCAACTCTTTGTGACCGCTTGGACCATATCACACCAATACTGACCCTGGCATTTTTTTGATAAGGATACTGGAGTGATTTGCCATTTCCTTCAGGGGCAAACAGAGATTAAATTAACTCAGGTCTTCTGGATTCCAGGCCCAGCATTCTATCCACTGAACCATCTAGCTTCTTTTTTTTTCTGGTGTGTAGTAGATAGAATGCTGGGCCTGGAGTCAGGAAGACTCATCTTCTGAGTTCAAATCTGGCCTCAGACACTTATTGGTGTTGTGATCTGAAACAAGTCACATAACCCTGTCTGCCTCAGTTTACTCATTTGTTAAATGAGCTAGAGAAGGAAATGGCAAACCACTTCAGTATCTTTGTCAAGAAAACTCCAAATGGGATCACAAAGAGTCAGAAATGACTGAAATGACTAAATGAATACCATCTTTCCATTTAATACTATTTTTATTTTTTCCAACTACCAGTAAAGATAGTTTTCAACATTCACTTTTATAACATTTTGAGTTCCAAATTTTTTCTCCCTTCTTCCCTTCCCTCCCCCATCCAAGATGGCAAGAAATCTGATATAGGTTACATATGTACAATCATATTAAACATATTTCCACATTAGTCATGTCATGAAAGAAGAATCAGAACAAAAAGGAAAAACCACAAGAATGAAAAATCAACAAAAGAGTGAAAATAGTATGCTTTGATCTTTCTCTAGATGTAGTTAGCATCTTCTATCGTGAGTCTTTTGGAATCGTCTAAGATCATTGAAATATCATATTTTTTTCCCACAGTGGTACATGGCACCTACAAAAAAATTGACCATATATTAAGGCATAAAAACCCTGACAACCAAATGCAGAAAAGCAGAAATATTAAATGCATCTTTTTCAGATCATAATGTAATAAAATAATATTCAATGAAGGTCTATGGAAACAGATTAAAACTAATTGGAAACTAATCATCTAAGCATAAAATGAGTAGGTCAAGGAACAAGTCATAGAAACAACAAATAATTTTATTAAAGAGAATGACAACAATGAGAAAACACACCAAAATTCATCAGATACAGCCAAAGCAGTACTTAGGAGAAAATGTGTAGCTGTAAATACTTGTTTCAATAAAATAAAGAGCTGATGAATGAATTGGGCATGCAAGAACAACAACAAAAAAGAAAAACTAGAAAAAAGAACTTTGTAAAAAATCCCCAGTGAAACACCAAATTGAAAATCCTATAAATCAAAGGAGAGATTAATAAAATTGAAAATAAGAAAACCATTGAACTAATTAATAAAACTAAAAGCTGGTTTTATGGAAAAAAAACAATAAAATAGATAAACCATTGATTAATTTGATTTTTTTAAAAAAAGAAAACCAAATTACCAGTGCCAAAAATGAAAAAAGCTAATTCACCAACAATAAAGATGAAATTAAAGCAATTATTAGGAGCTATTTTCCCAAATACATGCCAATAAATCTAATAATCTTATTGAAATGGATGAACATTTACAAAAATATGAACTGCAGAAGAGAAAATAAAATACTTTAACCCTATCTTAAAAAAAAGAAATCAAACAAGGCCTCATTTCTCAGATATAAAGAGAATTGGATCAAATTTATCAAATCAAATATGTGTCACTCTCCAATTGATAAATGGTCAAAGGATATAAATAGGCAGTATTCAGAAGAAGAAATCAAAACTATCTATAGTCATATGAAAAAAATGCTTAAATCACTCTTGACTAGAGAAATGGAAACTAAAACAACTCTGATATATGACCTTCACACCTATCAGATTGGCTAATACAAAATGAAAATGACAACTATTGGAAAAGATATGGGAAAATTGGACATTAATGAACTTTTGGTGGAGTTGTGAACTGATCTAATCATTTTGGAGAACAATTTGGAACTATACCTAAAGGATTGTAAAACTGTGCATACCCTTGGACCTTGGATTGCCACTACCAAGTCTGTAACCCAATGAGATAAAAGATAAGGGAAAAGGACCAGTTTGTACAAAAAATATTTATAGCACTCTTTGTGGTGGCAAGGAATTGGAAATTGAGGAGCTGCCCATCAGTTGAAGAAGGGCTGAGCAAGTTGTGGTATATGATTCTGATGTAATACTATTGTGCTATAAGAAATGATGAGCAGAATGCTCTCAGAAAAACCTAGAAAGACTTACATGAATGGGTGCAAAGTGAAGTGAGCTGAACCAGAACACTGTATGCAGTAACAGTGACATCGTACATTGATCAACTATGAATGACTTAGTTATTCTGAGCAATACATGTGATTCATATAAGATCATATGACCCAAGATAATTCCAAAAAAATTAAGATGAAAAATGCCATCAACCTCAAAAGAAAGAACTGATGGAGTCTGAATTCAGATTGAAGTATACTTTTAAAAAAATTCTTTCTTTTTCTTTTGTTGATCTGTTGAAAATATATAGATTGCAAAATGAACAAGCAAACACAACCTAAAACACCTCACTTTGCGATTTTAAAGGAACCTTTCCATATGATCCATTTGGAATCTAATTTCTGTGAGGTAGAGGATAAACCAGCAGGCCACTGGGATCAATAAAAGTGTTACTGACCTGGGACATGGGAAATTCACCAGAATGAAAGCTTCAGAATGACTTTCCTTGTAGGAAATGGGGAGATGTACTATTAATTCAGTGAAAGAGTCTTCACAGCAGTTCCAAAAACAGCAAGGAAGCTGGCTTTCAATGTTCCCTAAGCCAGAAGTTTGCTTCCTGAATGGTGATAAATCCATTTTGTAATGTAATCAGCCTCCTTCTTCACTTCAACTTCCTGCATTCCCAGGTTTCCTTCAAGAATTAACTTAAGGGGCAGCTAGGTGGCATAGCGGATAGAGCATTGTTCCTGAAGTCAGGAGGACCTGAGTTCAAATCCAGCCTCAGACCAAACACTTGACACTTATTAGCTATGTGACCCTGGGCAAGTCACTTAACCCCAACTGCCTAAAAAAATAAAAAATAAAAAAAAATTAACTTAAATCCCACCTTCTGCAGGTGGTCTTTCTCAGTTCCCTCCACTGCTTGTGCCTTCCCTCTGAGATTGCCTCCCCTTTACCCAGTATATATCTTGCCAATATATAGTTGCTTGCACTTTTTCTTTCCTCACTAAAATGAGGGACCATGTTGTGTTTTGATTGTTGTTGACGTTGTTTGCTTTTTCTTGTATCCCCAGTGTTTAGCACAGTGCCTGTCATCTAGTAGACACTGAATAAATGCTTGTTCATGGTGATGACCTTGACACACACACTCCAATGATCACTACAGCATTGGAGTCATCTCACAAGGCATCAATACCCGAGTGATTACTGGGGTAATCTCTTGTTCTATTTGAAACCCTCCTCCCTGGAAAAAAAGGATGTGGTCTGTGGCTCACACACCAGAGTACCTTGGGAAAATCGTGTCAAAGAGGCTGAAACTGGAACCAGAGGAAGATCAAAATGACTAACGTGTCTGGTGAAATCTGCTTCCTTTTATCTTGGGGATGAGTTTTCATAGAATTGTAGATTTAAGGCTGAAAAGTACCTTAAAGGACAACCAATACAACCCCCTCATTTTACAGATGAGAAAACCGAGGGCAAGAGAGATTAAATGACTTGCCCAAGGCCATGAAGATAGTTAAATGGCAGAGCTGGGGTTCAAACTTGGCTCCTCTTACCCTAAATTCAAAGATTCTTCCCACTGTACTCTGACTTACTATGAGGTACAAGCCTGTGGGTATTGCATAGGATCGTAGACTGCTGCTGGAAAGAACCTATGAAACCATTTAGTCCAAGCCCCTAATTTTATAGATGAGGAAACTGAGGCTTAAGGAGATTAAGGGATTTGTTAAATAGTAAGTAGCAGATATTAGATTTGAACTCAGGTCCTCTGGCTCCAGAGCTTGTACTCTAAATCTTTCCCTTGTATCTTCCTTGAGATTTTAGGGAGGACAACAGTTTCGTTGGAGAAAAGGACACCCAACCCCTTCCTATATCTTTAAAGTAAGCTTCTTAGGTGACTTTGATGAACTATGAGTCCTTGATGGAGGCTAAAGGAATTGAATGGAATTTTCTCCTCCTATGTCAAATAATAGCTCAGGATAGGGAAGTGTCAGGTGAAGCAGAATCAAAGGAGTAAAAAACATGACAATATTAACTCAAAGTCTCCTGGGGATGGCTAGATGCAGTAGAGCTAACCTCACGGCCAGAGGCTATGGAGAGGGGGGATGGAGATCTAAGGCTCTTTCCTGTAGGAAAGAGGCTGGATAGTAGTTTGCAACTCTGTTGAAGATCAGCAAATGCCAGCAAAGAACAACTCAGTGGACACAGTGCCGTGGAGGACAACACAGAGATACAATACAGCTGATCACAATTTGAGGTCATTGCCAAAGCAAATAGTGACAGCAGGTATCTGTGCAGGTAGGGCATGGGGAGGAGATAGTGACATTGGGATGCAGAGAGGTGGTTCAATGGAAGTACCACAGTAGGAATTTGGATTGTTCCAGTAAAGCATGCCCTGGGCCAATATTACTAAGAATATATGTGACTTTTCCACATGTGTTGCTTTTCCCATGTGGTGATCTATGGCAGAGTGTACCCATGTGTATGCGTGTGTGTGTGTGTGTGTGTGTGTGTGTGGCAGAGGAGAATGTGGGTGTGGGGGGGGTGAGTGGGGGGGAGGGGATTTACCTAAAATTCATTCTGCATTGTTGTTTAATTAAAAATCTTTTGCTATGATCTAACATGCTTTGGTGAGTTTATTGGTGGGGGCTTATAAGTCATGATTTTTTCATAGAAAATAACCTCAAATGGGCTTTGAACCTTGGATAGCTTCCAGGGAGACTTAGACTACACCATATTTTTTATGACTGATTCTTCAGTACCTTTAAAAGTGTGCCACTACTAGTGTGGATTTCTTCTACATGTACTCAGTTGGTTAGTTCCAGCCCTTTTTCTTGACTCCATTTCCTCTTAGATCACAGCATACATATGGATATATAGAATCCATATGTGATGGTTCCATTCTTGTGGCTGCTGAGAATAAGTCACCATAAAAACAGTAGCAGGTGGATTCCATTCTAGTGTGTTGATTTTCCTCTTTCCAGTTTCATCTCCAAATTCTCCTGGATAAAAGCTCTCTTGCAGGCTTGTTTTCTACATGACTGCTTCTTACTGGTCGGTGAGACATTACTGTTCATAATCTTCTGTCATCTTTTTCCACTGTGTTTTGGAAACAAGCTTGTACTCTACACTGCCAATGTCCCTAGCTTCCATGTCTCTCTGGTTGGCAAGGATGTGAATTGTTTGCCCAGATCTTTTGGCCTCTTCACTTCCAAGGCTGTTCTATAACAATTAATTTTATCTAGAAATTGGAATAGAGGCTGTGTCTTTGCTTTTATTTACCTCCCAGCTCATTTACACATGCCATGTTGGAGCTGCCGTGACACAGAGTCTTTCTCAGTTTTTGTCCTTACAAATTCCTGTTTACTTATCCTTTGCTCCAGCTAGCAGATGGTCTCACTTCCCACAGACAGCTAATTCTGAAATGACTGCTAACATCTGTAGCCAATTTGTTCCTGTCTGTTAATTTGTAGTCAATTTTATTTGTGTACGTGTGTGTGTATGTATGAGTGTATGGGACGTTCAAAGCTTGCTACCAAAATGTTTTCCAACTATATTCTTGAAGAAAATATTCCTGACACACTGGAATGAAGCCTCTGAATAGCTAAAACCTTAAAACTCTTTCATTCCTTGATCCAAGACCTTATTTTCCTAACACAGTTCTCACCTGTGCTGGATTGGAGGTAATGAATGCCAGAGTAAACGTGGACTTAAGATGTTGTGAAGTTCCTTATAAGGTTCCTCTAATTTGTCACCCACTGAAATGGACACCAGTGCCTGCTACAAATGTTTTCATGGCAGTCTATTTGCTTGTACAGTCATATTGAGCACAAGGCAAGCTGGTCTCACTTATACTTTGTATCTACTCTGTTGCCTGCACCCAGAAACAAGTAAATAAGTAGATAAAGGTTTAAATAAATATGTTAGAATTAAATTGAACATACTCCATGCTAACAATTCCCAAATGGTGAGTCAGAGAGAAGGGGAGAGGAGAGGATGGGGGTGGGGTGGGGTACTGATCAGTTTCTGCCAAAGAGGTGGCTTCTAGCTGAATTCTTAAAGAAAACACTATTTACAGGTGTAATAGTCTTGCACAGCAAGATGTGAACTGGCTACATGGTAAGGGGGACCTAAGTGGTTAAAAATCCTGGGTGTGCAGATTTTTTTCACGAAATTTCTTCCTTCTTTCCCACAGAAAAGAAGCTATCGCAAACTGGAACTGGAGGGTAGAAGTTTTGTTTTTCCCTCCACCACAGCAAGAGTTTAAAAATCTTTCTGTGGAGAACAGAGTTGGAGAGAAAGAGATAGATGGAAAGGGAGAATTGAGGAGACCAGGAGCTGAGCCAGAGTCGATGGCAAAGGAATGGGCCAAAAGAGGAGGGGGAAATATAAGATTGAGTTGTAGCAGAGCAGGGAGAGATTGAAAAGGGGTATCATCAGCCCTACTAGTCTCTCAGAACAGTAAATTCAGATTGAAGCCACAGGTTGTACCCAGGGACTGAGAAAATGTCAAGAAAATGTCTTCTCTTTTCCCAACTTCCCCTCTTTTTACTGTTATTAACAGATACAATAACACACTCTGACTGCTTCTTTACCCAAGTGCTTCTGGTAACCTGAATTTTGCCTTAATTATAAAGAGACCAGGGACAGGTAGAGAAAAATTTGAATTAATGCCAGTGCCAAATTTCTGCCTAAATGTAAGGAATTTTCCTAACTGAAGGCTCTGAGCAATTAGGATTATACTCAAATTTTCATCTAATATAAATTCCATAAAACAGTAGAGCAGGAGACATGAGGATTTAGACCTGAGGGGTCATTTTGTTGTCCCTAGGCTAAAAAAAAAGCTAATTGTTGTAACAGATTGTACTAATTAAATTTCTAGAGGTAAATGTGCAAGAGGCAAGAGTAAGGTGACACCCACAACACACCACAGCAACACCCACACCTACAAATATAACATAAGTGTCAGGCTTCTGAGTGCCTTAGACTCCTACTCTGTTTCATTTCTTGATCCTGAATCTTATTTTCTGATAGAATCTTCACCTGTGTTGCACTGCAGTCACTGGTTATCAAAGTAAACACTAACTTCATTTGAAGGATCATGTCAAATTCTTTGTGATACTTATCTCCATCTTCATCTTCTGAAATGGTGCCTAAGCTGTAATAGTCTTGGTGGTGGTCGTTTTCCTTCTGCTCTTCATCAACCCTACAACAAAAGATAAACCACCTTCATCTCTATTATGTATTACCATCCACCCCAGCACAGCTGTGACTAGCATAGCATTCTGTATGCAGAACTCTAAATATTTCTTGAATTGCATTGAATCTATAAAGCTCCCAGAGTGGCCAATATTCCCCCATCCCTGAAGAGTGATAGGAGTATTCAAACGAGCTCATATGAATGCAATGCACCTGGTGATCTGATCTCTCCTCTCCTACTCACCAAATCAAGAGGTACATTTTAAGAGATAATTCACTTCTTTCAAATAGTTATTTCCTATGGATTATGAAGAAAGGCGATATTAACATCAAGATTTCACATGATGAGCTTGTTTGGCAAGACTCTCTTTCTACTTGGAGAGAAGTAGCTTAATATGAATCACAGAATTTGAGAGTAGGAAGGGACTTGCCCTTTCTCCAAAGGAATCACCCCTCCCCCTTCCCCTTCCCCTTTAAAGCTTCTTTTCTTGCCCATCTATTGAAACTGAAAGTATTACTTTTAATATTGTTAGCAAATAGACAGCCAACTAGAGCCTTTCAATAGATGTCCTCTTTCTAGGGAGAGATATGCCAAGGCAACATTCATCTATTAGAGAAAATTATACAGGGCTCTACTTCCTGAAATAAGCATGCCTGAGTTTGGAGGCTATTGTATAGAAAGTATAAAGTAAGAGAAATGGGAGAAAAATAGTGAATTGAAATATTAGGTTTATTTTAATGCATTGGGACTTTGCTAAAGGTCAATCCAATGTTGAGATTTAATGAATTCTTTAAGAATGTTGCTGTTTAAGCCTCTACTGAAAGTCTACAATGATTATTTTTGAAATATACTTTAAAGTGAAGAGTAGAACAACACCCACATTGAACCACATGTAAAACATTCAAGTATTATTCCCTAAGAAGAAACAATGCAACTTTAGAATAGATTTGAATCTACTTGGTAGCCATTCACTTCTTGTATCAACTTGGGTTTAGCAGGATCTATGCCAGTACTGGATTTCAATCCTATATGCTATCATTGGCATGATGGCCCAGTAGATTAAGAGCTGACTTCAAAAGATCTGCCTTCAAGGCCTACTACTACCACATCCTGGCTATACGACTTTGGGCAAATCAGTTGGCCTTTCAGTGCCCATGAGGCAATTCTTTGAGACTATAGTTGCATAGCAGGTACCATCTGCACTGATAGGGGAAGTTCTTCCCCAGGAGCTCCCTACAATGATAAAAATCAAAGGCCTAATTAATAATCAATAAACATGCAGTCAGTGGTAGACACTGTTCTGAGTGCTGGGGAAATAAAGAAAAAAGATCATCCCTATTCTCAAAAAAGTTGGCAGTCTAATGGGAGACACCACATGTAAACAACTACGTACAAAATATACATATATATGTATATATATGTATATGTATATATATATGTATATATATATATATACATATATATATATACACACACCACACACACGTGATAAACTGGAAATAATCAATAGGGGAGGCACTAGATTTAAGGGGGAATCAGGAAGAGTTTTTGGTAGAAAATGGGATTTTAGCTGGAACTTGAAGGAAGTCAGGGAAATGCAAATAGGATGAATTCCAGCTATGGGGGATACAAGGCCAGTGAAAATGCTGAGACCCAAAGGATAGAGTGTTTTGTTCTAGAAACATCAAGGACCTGTGATGGGAGAAATATCTCATCTCTGAGTTCATATGGTAGGTAACTGCATCCAAATATGTATGTACCACAGTGTAGAAATACTAGAGGTAAGAACTAGATTTTATTATTATGCTCAAGTATAGTTGAGACCTCAGATAAAACCTGAACAATCATTAGTATTCTGACAAAACTTTTAGGCAAAATTACATCAGAATGACAGAGAAATAATTCTTCAACATATTGTGGTCTTGTACATTCCTCTTAAACAGTAAAAGTTAAAGAGAAGATTGATCCATAATCCTATACTTCTTTCAATGTCATCAAAGTTGAACAGATTAAACATAGTCTCCATAAATTATCTCGGAGGGTGTAGCTCGGAGGAGGCATTGGCAGATGTCTCCTCCAGTGAGCTTGCAGCAGTGACACAGCTCTCATCCAAGTAAATCAACTCCCAGATCAGCTTTGGAGGAAAGTTTCTCTTCAGTCATTTCTCAAGCACTAGATAGACAATACTAAAAACACAGACAAGCATAGCCAGTTATTCACATAGGAGAGGATTCTGTTTCCTCTAATCATGTATAAAGCTCTCCTCCAATTAACTCCCAGAAGCCCCTAGCTTCTGTCACTGTTATCAATATTTCTTTTTAAACAGTTGCTGTGCCTTCTTATTTGCCTGATCTCTCTTTCTCTCTATGACCTCGGTATCTAATGCCTCAGGTTAGGACTCAGCTTAGATTGAGAAAACCAGAATAGACATTTCTATCAAGAATAAGCAGTTACTACACAAGTTCCCCTCCCCTCCTTGTTCTTTGATCTATGAGTTATCAGCTATTAACTTTCAAAACTATGAAAACAATCATTTTTTTGGATTAGGTAAAAGAGGCCATTCTTTGCCTCATTTTTTACCTAGCCTTAATCATGAATGGGTGTTGCCTCAGTCAAACTAAGACCTGAAAAAGACCTTAGCTTAAAAAGGCATCCCGAGCCATCTCCGGTCATCCTGATCTATATCTCACCACAGGATCCAGATGGCTGCAGAGGAGACAGTGGGGCTGGTGACTTTGCACAGCCCTCCCTCACTTAAATCCAATTCACTTTCAAGTCATGGCGTCACCTTCTTGATGTCATGGTCTTCTTCAAGAACAAAGGCCAAGCAACAACAGAAATGTTGCTATTAACCTTCAACACTATGAAAACCATCATATGTAAATGACCTGATGGACAATAATGCTATGCAGTCATCAACCTCCAATCAACACTTGTGTCTTTGAGGATCATGCTTTGACTCAGGTTCTTGAGTCTTTGTTCCTTCTCCATCAATTGTATTTGAGGGGCTGGGTTTCTCCTCTGGTGACTTATCTGTGTTCCTCACACAGACGTCCTTTTCTGATCTTTTCTGGGTAAATGAAATGTCTACATACAAAAAAGAGCAATATCTTTTATCAGCAAGATTTTTTTAAGATTAAAAACTCTTTATAACCTGCATAACACCTCCTCCCCAACATCTTTCTAGTCTTCTTAAACCCTTCACTCCCCTCTTCCAAGATAAAAGGGTATGTTGAGTCTGAGGTTTTTGATTTGTTTCCACATTCTACCTTTTCCCCAAACCCTATCAAAGATGAGCTGCTGAGCAGCAAGGAATTGCCCACTCAGGGGATGTTGAAGGAAAAAAATAACTTTAATTCTTACTCTTTTTTTGCTCTCTTCAAAAAATGTGTCTTGAGGGCACTGACAACTCTCCCTTGGACTTCCTGACTCTAGGCTGGTACTGTATCCACTAGCTGCTCTCTTATGTGCTAGAGGAAGTAAATAGTTGCCCTGTACTTGATCTGCTGTGTATTTTCTATTCAGAATTCTTTTAATTACTTTTGTGGAGACTCTAAACAGAATCACACCTAAGCTTTCTTTATGTGATTATCCCCAGAACTCCATTGAGACATAATGAGCCAGAGAATGTGAGAATGGCTTGAACCTCCTCTTTGGGAGTAAGACTCCCCCAGGACTGAACCTCTTCTGCATGGGTCCAGAGCTGCAGCTCCTTAATAAGAAAGGGTGGCCCCAGCCCCTTGGGTCCTGTGGGTCTCTGACCTTAACATTTTTGAGTGTCATCTCTTGGTATTAGTCTTACAAATGTCTTCTCCATTTGAAGTTCAAAGATTAGATCATCCCCTAATGTCTGCTATCACCTCCAACCAGTGGTTTCTTTTCTTTTCTTTTTTTTTTTAGCAAGTCCCTTATTCAGTTTTTCACACATAATTTCAACATCAGAAGATGGCCTATATCAGCAATGGGTTTTTGCAGCAAGGTTGGGATTTCATCTGGCACATGATGCAGTGAATTGGGTTGAAGAGAATGCTGGCTAGTTAAGTCTGCTTCAGTGGCAAAGAAAAGAAAGAAGCTTTCCCAAAGCCTGATGGTTTTCTAGCAGGGCAAGGATTTGCCAGTGATGAAGTTACACTGTGAATTCTTCTCCCAAGGAAGGAATTTAAACTCACTTAGAAATTATTTTCAAATGAGATTAAACTGTCATTTTCAAAGATTACACTGGGATAAATAATTGAAAGCATTGTGTAGAATTTATTCAGGATAATACATGAGGAATTTTCTGCTAGACAAACAAGGGATTAAGAGATGACCTCATCAGCTTGATCCTCTTCTTTGGTTCAAAACCTCCCAGGGAAGGTTCTGGAAGGATCCTGGAATCATCGATTTAGGGCTTGGAGGGACCTTAGAAACACAACCAGTTGGACCCCTAGTTGCCTGGAAAATGACCTAGCCTCTTTGCAACCGTGATCCCTGTACTGGAGTAATGGTGAAAATCATGACCAAGTATGTTTAATTCTGAGCTGGTCAGAGAAGAGAGCAGGGTTAGGCGGAAGAGGTATGAGAGAATGAGCTGTATCAGGACACAAGTGTAGAATAGCTAAGATTTCTCAGTTTTTCATTCTACTTCACCCCACCCTGCCTTGCCTACTCCCTGGGATATTCAGCCCACCAAGCCCCAGTCCAGCTCTAGAACTTTCCCATCTAAGGTGATTTTCCCTCCACTAAGCATGTATCTTGTATTGCCTATTTATATGTACATATTGTCTCCCACTAGAAGGCAAGCTACTTGAGGGCAGGGACAGTTTTTTTGCCTTTCTTTGTATCCCCAGCAAGTCCAGGATCCCACAGCTTGTAAGTGTCTGATGCCAAATTTGAACTCAAGAAGAGTTTGTTGACAGCTTGAATGGATATTCTTGGTATTTAAAGAGGAAGTGATTCCCAGTGAGCAAGTGTTTATTCTATACATATGTATGCATTGCAATAATATGGGAGGCCTGGTATATGGGCATGGTTGCAGAGTGGGCAAGGAATACTCCTGCTTGTCTACCCTTCAACATTTAACACAGTGCCCGACACATAGGAAGTACTACATAATTTTTGACTATTGATTGTGACACTGGCTTTCTGGCTGTTCTATGTTGAATACTCTGTCTCTCAGCTCTGGATGTTTTCTTTGGCTATCCTCCAAGCTGGAAGGCCCCCCCTCCTCCACTCCAGCTTCCTTTAAGTCCTAACTAAAACCCAAGTCTGTTGTTGAAAGTCTTCCCTAACCCCCTTAATTTTAGTGACTTTCTTCTGTTAATTATTTCTTTATCATATATATGTATATGTGTATATCTATCTATCTATCTATCTATCTATCTATCTATCTATCTATCTATCTATTCTCTATCTCTCTATCCATCTATCATTTCTTTGTATTTGTTTGCATGTTGTCTCCCCCATTAGATTTTAAGCTCCTTGAAGGCAGGAACTATCTTTTGCTTCCCCTTAGGAACTTCCTGGCATGTAGTAGGCACTTAATAAGTGTTTATTTATTAATTGGCTGTTGAATGACTACTCTAATTTCAGACAAACCAGGCAACTCACATTTTTCAGTGTTATTTCCATTTTTATACTTCTCTGAGGGACACATGTAAGGGATTCATCCTCATTGACTAATGTTATGTATGAGGTTTCAAAACACAACCTTTCAGAAAAGTAGGTAGAGTCCCAATCTATGTTAGAAGTATGGTCAATATTGTCTCTGAAACACCTTCTCATGAAGGACCTAGCCCTTGATACATGGAGACTTAACCAAGCACTGCCACAATACACTATATATGAGTGATTGAGAGAGAGATAGAGAGAGACACAGATAGTGAGAGAGAGAGAGAGAGAGAGAGAGAGAGAGAGAGAGAGAGAGAGAGAGAGAGAGAGAGAGCTACCCAATCCCATCTCTCCACTCTGCTCTCTTACAACTCCCACTCCCCTTCTCTGGCCCATTTTTTGTTAACTGCTTCTCTACTTGTTATTAGCAGCCATGAAAAGATGAAGAAGCATACTCAGATTAAGGAAATTTAATTTCAGAAAATGATGACAAAATGAGAGTTCTCTTTCCACGTCAGGAGGCTCACCTAGTTCACCAGTCTCCTAAATTGTCCTTAGTATCACTGCCCCGGCCCCATAATGATAGCTCAATGCAGGCGGGCTATGCCAGCCCCCACTTATTTTCATTGCCTTAATGAAACGCTAAATCAGCCAGCTACTCTCGGTATTCTCTGTATCTATTGGCTGTGGTGTTGACTGCTCCTCTGGGAAAGCCAGGTGGCCCAGGGAATACAGTACTGGACTTGGCATCCAGTTCTTAGCATGGGGTCTCCCACATTAGGTTGTGAGCTCCTTGAGAGCAGAGCTTTGTCTTTTTCCTTTCTTTGTATCCTTTTTGCTTCACACAGTGCCTAGTACATAATAGGTACTTAATAAAGATTTATTAACAGACTGAGGAAGACCTGAGTTCAAATCCTGACTCATATATCCCAAGCAAGTCACTCAAAGTGATTTGCCTCAGTTTCCTCATCTGTAAAATGGGGATAATAACAGCACTTTCCCCACAAGGTTGTTGGGAGGATCAAATTATACATACATACATACATACATATATATATAGTATATATATATGTATGTATATATATATGTATGTATATATATATACACACACACACACACATATACATATGTATGTATGCACACACATGTACATATATCTAGATAGGTATATGTACATATACATATATGATCTCATGTATATGATTTATAAACTTTAAAGCATTACATAAATGATATTATTATCATTATTATTATTAATAGTGCTACCACCCTGAATCACAAAGTATTACAAAAACTCATTGGTGCAAACAAAGGGACAGTAAGCCTGACACCCTGTGAGCTGCATCTTCTTGCCAAGTCCAATCTTTCTGCTTCTACTGCTCAACATCTCCCAAACAACCACCTTGTTCTGACTCTGCAGACCACAATCACTTGTAGCAGCAGCCTGTTAGTGTTCCTAGTTAATTTACAGCTTGCTTGTAATTTTCACGTTCCAGGGTATAATTCCCTACATGGATAGACACTCTAATTGCACAGGCATGACTGACTCATTTTCCAGAGCCCCATCAAGGAGAATGTAAATTCTATTGGATTGTAGCTAATGTACCAACATTAATTACAAAGGATAAGGAGAAAGAGAAATCCTATGAAGGCATTTGGTCCAAATGTCAGCAAATAAGGAAACAATTCTGAAGGCACCCAGACCTACACTGGGTCAGCATGGTGCAAGCAAAAGGAAGGCCTGTCTATCAATGAGTTGGTTTAATCAATGTAGCCAATCAAACTGAGGAAATCATGCCCCATGGTGGACTTTGGGAGCTGTAATTATTTACAGTAGGCTAATGCTCTGTTTGGGAGTGGATTCATCTCCGTGGCTTGGGTCTACCAATAAATCAGCTTTCATTGAACAATTTTCAAAGTTGCTACTGTACGGTATTTGTAGAAATACCAGTCATATGTCAGCTGACCTACTCTCTGATCCTGGCACTGACTCCTTGAGTGCTGGAGGCACAAGTGTAATGAGGGAAAGGAGACTGGGGCTTTGTATCAGGGTACAGACGTTTAGAGTAGCTTATTACCACTTAAAGTCCTTGAAGAGCACAGAAGCAACTGAGCTTACTGTCTGCTTAGATAGATTAGCTAGTTCCTTGCCCTAGCAGCCACAACTCAGGTGACCCCCTTCCTAGCCTGGCATTGCTCTCTTAGCTGAGGTCTCACAATGGCCCATGGTACTTTTCCCCAATCAGCCATACCCCAGGACAATTTCTCCCCAGTCTTCTCCTGCAACTGCCATTTCTTGGCATTTCTTGGCATTTCTTTTATGTGCGAACATTACTAGTTGATGTCTCTGAGTACATGCAGGGAGTGGGCACGGGTAGAGACATCTCCACAAAGTAAATTAGCAATTTTGTCTCCCACATACTTTCATGCTGGGCTTGAGCACAAGTGGAGAAGTCCAAATACATTAAGGCAGCTGTGGATGCTACTCTCTGCCATTCATGTCTGAGTGGTATAAGCTAGACACCGGGGTTTCAGTAGCTTTTTCTCTCACCTGACTATCACAGAAACCTTGGGAGGTAGACACTTGGCAGGATTTGACATGGGTCTTTCATGACTCTACATCCCACACTCTTTCCACTAAGTCAAATCAGTTGGGATTTATGAAGCCCTTACTAGGCATCAGACAGTGTGCTAAGTGGTAGGAATACAAATACAAGGAAAAAAGAAAGTCCTTGCCCTCAGGAATCTTACATTCTAATGTAGGGAAGACAACCTATCAAAGGGAAATGAAAAGCTTGAAAAAGAAGGCACTCACCCAAGGGCAGGGTGAGAAGTCTGGAGAATCAGGAGTGAAAGCAGGTGAGAAAGGAAGGAGTGAATGTGGCTGACTTGAGCACTTCCTTAAAATGAAGGAGGTCACCAATCAGAGGAAGGGGCTTCAGGGATGGAGGAATCTTCCAGGGTAAGAAGGCAGTTGGGACATAGTGGAAAAGTCTAAAGAGTCAGGAGTGGATTGAGGAGAGGTGTGAACATGGCTAGCTTGGGCACTTCCTCAGAATGGGGTTTCTAGGAAGAATTCTCCAGCAGGGAGCTATGGACCAGAATGGGAGATACACAAAGGAAGAGGGAGAGAGAGGATAGCTAGGGATGGGGTGGTGGCGTAGATGGCTACCTAAATTGAACTATGTTTGTGCTGGATAATTTTTGATTACCTGGTGGATGGTGGAGAGCATATGAAGCATCGTCGGAGGCAAGCTAGATATAGTGGGTTAGGTTAGTTTTTACTCATTCATCTAAAATTCAGAATAGCTCAAACACAAAATACCAGAATATAGTTTTTTTTAAGATTTGAGGGTATGCCTGGTCACCCCTAACACCTCCTCTCAACCAGTACCCTTTCTACCATCCTTGATTCAGTATTCTTTTCACTGCAGCATACAGAAAATAATAAATAAATAAAATAATAAATAATATAATGAATAAATAATAAAACAAATAAAAATAAATAATAAAATAAATAAGTAATAAATAATAACCTGATTAGATTCATGCTGATTTCAAGATACTTCAGTGGAAGAGAAGGTGTAGGGCCCAGGGGTGGGGAATCTGTGGCCTCGAGGCCACATGTGGCCCTCTAGGTCCTCAAGTGCAGCACTTTGCCTGAATCCAAACTTCACAGAACAAATCTCTTTAATAAAAGGATTTGTTCTGTAAAACTTGGACTCAGTCAAAAGGCCGCAGGTCCACCACCCCTGGCACTGTAGGCAATTGGCAGAATAACACCCAAACCCAGGAAAATGGGGGTATTTCTATTCTTTCCCTATCTCCAATTAATAGGCATTTATTTTTCTCTCTTTTCAACCCCCACCCCATTCCTCACCATTGGGAAAAAGAAAAACTAAACCGTTGTAAGAAGTAAGCATAGTCAAGCAGAACCAATCCCCATGCTGACCTTGGCCAAAAGTTTGTCCTGCACCTTGAGTCTTTCTCTGTCAGGAAGAAGGTAGCAAGCTTCATTATCGGTCCCCAGGAATTGAGATTGGTTATTGTTTTGATTGTAGTTCCTAAGTCTTTCAAAGTTGTTAGTCTTTATAGTGTTGTTGTTATTGTCTACATTTTTCTACTGGTTATCCTCACTTAGTATCAGCTAGTCAGTCAATAAACATTTATTAAGCAGCTACTATGTGCCAGGCACTCTTATCAAATGCTGCAACTACAAAATAAGGTAAAATACAGTCCCTGCTCTTAAGTAACTCACAATCAAATAAATTAGTTCATAAAAGTCTTTCCAGGTTTCTTCAAAACCATCCCTATCATCATTTCTTGCAACAATCATATTCTCCTATGTCCATTTACCATAATGTATGTACAGCCATTTCCAATTGATAGGCGCCTTTTTAGTTTCCTGTTCTTTGCCACTACAAAAAGAGCTATTATGACTATTTTTGTACATATGGGTACTTTTCCTCTTTCTTGATCTCTTTGGGCATCAAGAAGGATAATTTCTTTGGAGAATCTACTGGCTTTGCTATTAGGGGTAGGGGAGAAGAGAAAAGGGGGCTGGTAACCTGAGAAAGCATTTTCTAAATGGTGGTGGGGAACAGAAGATAATAATAATAATAATAATAATAATAATAATAATAATAATAATAAAAGCTAGCACTGACATAATGCTCTAAGGTTTGCAGTGTTTTACAAAGTTTCTCCTCTGATCCTCACAACAACCCTGGGAGGTAAGTGGTATTATTATCTTTATTTTCCAGAGGGTGAGACAGAGTGAGATTTACCCAGCTAGTTAATTTCTGAGCCTGAATTAGAACCGAAGATCTTTCTGACCATAGATACAGCACCCTTGTCCACTGTTCCACCTAGGTACGATTATAAAGGCCTGAGAAATAAGTGAATATAAAGGAGGAAAAGAGCATCTATGTGGTTTACTAGGGGAAAAAAAAGCACTTGATTTATAGGGAGAGGATATGGGTTTGATATCCAGATCTGCCACTGCATGACCATGAGCAGATAACTTCACTTTTCTGAGCCTCAGTTTCCCTATCTGTAAAATGAAGGGGTTGGACTAGATGACCTCTGAGGTTCAGTCCAATTCTCAATCTATAATGCTGTGATCCTACATTCAGTGATAGGGCTAATTATGAACCAATAATGGTGGGCTTGTACATTCAGGAGGAAGCATCATTCCATTTTAAATTAAAAGCAGAATGAGTAGAGAAGGGTGTGTAAAGAGCCTTTCCTGGAAGATAAGGGATCATTAGAAAGGGTTACCTACATTATGGATTTCAGGAGTTGGCTTATAAGAGAACAGAATGTTTCAACTTCTTTATGGGAAGGGGGAGGAGTGGAGAGCTATTCCTCAGGAGTGTAGGAAGTTAAGCCTTGGGGAGGGATGCACGGGGTTCTAAGTTCTGCAAATTAAGCAAAAGATCAGAGTTGAGGTGGAAGAGGAAAGGTTTTTGTTGTTGTTTGTGGTTAGGGCTGTATGCCTAGTAAGCTAGAGCAAAGGGATGTGGATGGGATGTGGCCAGAGACTGACTACAAATGACTGTTGGTCTGGCTCTGCCTGCTGCTTTTTGGCAGCCTTGTGCCATCAACTTCTTGGTGCTTACCAGGGTTTGGCCTGACTTTGCTCTAACAGGGAAGAAAAGACAGCTGCAGGGTCAATAAAATAATTGTTCATTGTTCTGGAGTCAGAGACAAATTATGGGTTTGGGAGAGTTTTCCTAAGGGTAAGGGCCAAGTCTGAGAAAGATTCCTGGCATGAGAGAAGCTGCTGAAGGACAAAATAGCATGTTTCTGGGATGGGTGTGGTATATTAAAACGTACAAGATGTTCCAGGACAAAAACCTACTAATTTTAAAATACAATAATCAAAACTACTAGTATTATACCATGCCTTTATGTTTGCAGAACACTTCACATACATCTAAAAAACCTTTGTATTCTTAATTTAACAAATACCAAATAAAACGGGTATTTTGATACACATACCAGAACAGAAAAGGAGGATTAGAGATGAAATAGCAGAACTCCATTAACTTTAGATATCTAACTTGGGTTTCATGTCTAAGGTATTTTGTTAAGACTCTTAATCTGTGCAGAGAATGTTGATGTGATCCTACTTCACTATGTGAGGGGTGAAGTTGATTCTTGAGTGTTGAGGAGAAGAGACATTCTTCCTTTCTGCTTTAAGAGAGGACACTTGTGTTTCAACATCTTTTTGGGGGAGATAAAAGATTTTGGGAAGCAGCAGGCATATAGAGGAGCCAGCACTTCAACATGTCCCTGATTTCCAGCTCATCTCCCTAAAAACATCAGGGAATTTCCCGTTGAGTGAGACTGGGGCCTCACTCTTGGTCAAGTGAGATCTCAGCTCACTCCCATCTGAAAAGCTCATATACTCATGTATTTTCTGATATTCTATAAAACTTCTCCGACTTGTGTACTATGGGCTTTGACAAATGGGTTTGCTTTCTAATCACTATTTGTCATGTTGTAATTATATTTTGGTGGGAAGGGTTCACGTTTGTAGCTGTGAGCTTGGGGTACTTTCCCCTGCAAAAGAGAAAAGCCAGGGAAATGTCTTGAACCTAAAAATTGTGCCCCTACACCCAACAACATTTAGGAAGGCAGATAGATATAATTGTAGTCTGGTACTCTCTTCTCAGAGAAGGCCAATGCCATGGCCTCTTCTCCTGCTCTTGTACAGGCAAAAATGGAGAGGGGTTGGCAATGGTCCAGAGTTGTCTGCCTAGGTCTTTTTGTGAGCTGTGTTTAGGCAACCCATGTGGACATACACATCTTACATGGGGAGCACATGCCCTGAACATACTTTTTCTCATTTGAACATCACCATAGTCCTGTGAAGCTGTTACAAAAAGGTATTATCATATCCATTTTTTCATAAGAGGAAACTGAGACTTTAAGAGATTGGTGACTTGTCCACTGTCACACATCTAGTGAGGTCAGAGGAAAGACTTGAATCCAATTCTTTCTGACTCTAAATTGAGTATATTTGTCCATTAATCTAGGCAGTTTCTCTGAAGAGCTCTTCTAGAGGAGTGGAAAAGGGGAAGAGAGGGAGAGAAGTGGAGGGGAGAAGGGCAAAAATAGGGAATTTGAGGAGGTTCTGTGTGCCTCATTCCTTGAAGGCTTTGTCTCTTATTTTCCCTGGCTTCCTTCGACTCCTCTCAAATATCACCTTCTACAAAAGGCCTTTCTGGGGCAGCTAAGCGGTGCAGTGGATAGAGCACTGACCCTGAAGTCAGAAGGACCTGAGTTCAAAGCTGGCCTCAGATGAAAGTCTTGACACTTACCAGCTGTGTGACCCTGGGCAAGTTGCTTAACTCCAATTGCCTAAATATTTTAAAAATAAATGAATTTTCAAAAGGCCTTTCCCATCCTTCCAGATGCTAATAATGCCTCCCCCCCCCCCAGACTGCCTTCTATCTACTCTGTATCTTGTATTTACCTCATATTTTTTATGTGTTATCTCTCCCATTAGAATGTAAACTCTGAGGATACGGGCTTTTTTTGGACTCTTTTGCTATCTTCAACACTTAGCACAGTGTTTGTCTGGCATATACTATGCACTCAATAAATACTTACTGACTAAGTGATTTGTGGATTTTTCAAGATTCAGTATTATCCCAAGGTGAATGCTCCTTCTCTTTCTCTATCCTCTTCTTATCTTTCCTCTTTCTTTTCCCTGCTTCTTAAGCCAAGAGCTTCTCCATCCATCCCATTTCCATCATTGTATATAGTCAACTCATTAGAACAGTGAGACCCTTGAACTTTTTATTTATATAGATTGCTGCACTTTGAAGCCAGAAGGCCTGTATCCTTCTATTTGCCAAATGTGTAACCTTGAGTAAGTCTTTTCAACCCTCTGAGCCTCAGTTTTCTCATCTGTTAAACAGCAGTAACACTATTTGTACTACCTACCTCACAGGATTACTTTAAGGATCAAATGATCGAATCAATATAAATAGTAATCATATGAACAAGAATAGTTTACAAATTTATACAGTGCTTTATATGGGGTGTTCGAAAAGTCTTAATTCAGTTTTAAGCTATTAAAACTGTTATTATCTCATTTATAGAGTGCTTTGTAAGACTTAAATCCTATAAAATTCAACTATTATTATTACAGGCAGTAGAAGAGATGTACTTACTTACATATGTTAGCATATTCAAATATGTGCATTTACATGAGACCTTGCTTAGCTGGGTAATCTTTTTGACAGTATAAAAGAAAGGACCATTTAAAAAGTCATCTACTACTAAGAGATCTGACTACATGCTATGGAGGTTCATCCTGTGGAGCTTGGGCAGTCTGGTTAATAGCTTCCTTTGCCTCTTTAATAATACCTGAAAGTTTGTATATTTTAAACATAAAATGATTAAAAGTAAAATATCTGTCCTTGTCAGAGACCCTGCTGGTGGGAAATCAGATGCAGAGAATCCCTGCTATATGATATGATACCCTCTGTCATCCTCTGTTTTTTGACAAAAAGTTGTTAAGGATGTGAAATCTGGCAATGAAGCCCAAGGTGATTATCTTAATAGAGATACAGTTATGCTACAAAGTGTGCATAAACCTGCTAAAATGGATTAATGTATTGTCTTAAATGCGGGAAAGAATTTAAATTTCACAGAACAAGCTCTTTCAGACTCCATGAGAGATTATCGTTTTTTGTCCCTTGAATTATTTCTAGTACGGCTTCACAGGAGCCTGAGTTACTCTGTGCCTCCTCTTAAGAATGGAAATAGGTTCTTCTGGGCATTGCTCACAGAATAGAATTTTTGTTTTCCCTTTGCTCCTCAAGGATGAGAATTAGAGACACTTCCTCTCCCAGCAGTCAGATTCCCAGGAATGGAGTATTAATTTTCTAGGTATTTCTTATGCTTTGTAGTTATTTTAAATTTAACCTTCCTTCCTGTTAATGCCTCCTGTGTTTTGCTGTGACCAATTACAAATGGTGCTGATGAACACTTGCAACACTGACAGATGGGAGGTTAGAGATGGCAAATTTTTTCAAACTATCATCTTAACGATGAGGTTCCCATATGATTTTCTAAGGAAACTATCATGTCATCATCAAACTGAGATAGTTCTATATCCGCCTTGTCTTCTTTCTCTCGTGCTCTTATTTCTCTCTCTGTCTCTGTCTCTCTTTGTTATTGCTAACATGTGTAGAATTTTTTGTTTTAAAGATGAGAAAGGGGGCTATCCTAATATTTACTAGGAAAGCTTCAAGGGTTGCCCCACTGCTAAAATGGTAACTTTTGGTTTCATATATAGTGATAAGAATTAGACCTCTGATTACACTGGTATAGGAGATTTCCAGATGAGGAAACTCCCTCTCCCAATGCACGATGGCACCTTCTCTGTAATTTATAATCTAAGAGACTTTCCTAGAGTACTGAGAGGTTGGCTAAGTGATTTGCCCAGATCACACTGTCAGTATATATCAGAAAGGGAATTTGAATCCAGAGCATTAAAGAACTGAAGGGAATCATGGAGGCTATTGGTTCTAAAATTCTCATTTTACAGATGAGGAAACTGAGGCAAGAGATAAGTTATTTGCCCTGGATGAAACAGCTAATAAGTGTCAAGGGCAGAACTTGAACATAGCTCCAAAGCCTATCTCTCTTTCCACAGTACATTTGGCCCAAGTAGATAGCTGTCTCCTAATATCTCAATTCTAGAAGTGATTTATTTTAGTTAATTTTCATTGGAATACCATGATTTCCACCTGACTTGTCACAAACACAATTAGATGTGGTAAGTATTTAGAAAACTAGTGTTAAATCACACATTGAGCAGGTGGAGAGAAATTTAAAGTTCTGGATTTCATAGGAGTAACCCATTGAAGGAAGCATAACCTAGGTAAATGACTAAAAGGAAACATCAGCTCTATTTTACAGAAGGGATTTGAAACCTTGCCACATGGGGATTCAAGGAGTTACTACTGCCTAATGAGCCTCAAGAATGTAAACAATTAGAGGGAGACATGATAATAGCCATCAGATATTTGAAAGATGGATCCAAACTAGAGAGAATTCGGTTGTATGACTTGGCTTCAGCGGGCAGGAATAAGTGTGGTAAAGATTTCAACTCAGGGAGAAACCTTCCTAACCATTTACCAGTTACACGTGCACAAAAGTGGCATGGTTTATTCTGTGAGAAAGTGTTTTCTCCCTAATGAGAGGTGGGCAAGCTCAAGCTGGATGCCTACTTGTCCTCATGATGTTGAATAATGGATTTATCCATCAGGCAAGGAATTGGATCAGGTGACCTGCAGAGTCCCTTCTGATTCTAGAATGCTGGGTTATATCTCCATGGAGTTATAACACAACAAGAGCATAGCGATCAAACTTCACCTATACGTGCTGTTCCTAATAGAAGCTTTAACTGTTATTTTTCTCCCTACCTTTAGTCTGAGTTTAAGAAAGTATAGAATAGTTACATTAGGATTAGTTAGGATTAGTTATTAGTTGATATTTTTTCTTCGTTTTAGCATTTGAGTTTTATCATTATTAGTTATTTGTTATCAGTTATCAGTTATTTGTTCTTTGCTATTATCAGTTATTAGGTATTTGTTATTTGTTATTATCAGTTATCTGTTATTTGTTACTATCAGTTATTAGTTATTTGTTATATCATTATTATTAGTTGTTAGTTATTATTTGTTATTAGTTAGTAGTTGCCATTTTTCCTTGTTTTGCCATTTGAGCTATATCACAATAGAGTTATATCACTGAGTTATATCATCATTATTAGCTGTTAGGGTTTTTTTTTATTGCTAGTAGTTGCCATTTTTGTTCTGTATTTGAACCTCCACACAATATCCCAATCTCAGAAGTGATTGAATTTTAATTCCTTTCCTGTGGAACACCATGTTTTCGAAGCGAAACCTCATGAAAACAATTCGGCGTGGTAAGTATTACATCATTGACTTGCACAGGCTTGAGTGTACATGTGGTCATAGTAGTGGTAACCATTGCTTGAAACAGAGCTGTCTCTATTCCCAGATTATTAGCTGCCACCTTTTCTCCTTGTCTCTACTTCTGAGTTATATCACAATGGACTTGTGTCACTGAGGTATATCACAACACCGTAATAACCATAGAATTTCAGATATATGTGTGCTATTACTAAAAGAGAAAGAAGCTTTACTTAACCTGTGATTTTTCTCCCTACTTTCCACTCAGTTCATGAAGCAACAGAATACTGCCATTCTCATTAGCTCTTATTTGTAATTATCTGTTATTATTAGTTAAGAGTTGCCCACTTTGAGCTTATCTCTGCACATCTCATTTGAACCTTAATGCAATGCGTGCTTTATTGTTAATATCCCAGTTCTAGAACGAATTTATTTTACTTCATTTACTTTGGAACAGCATGATTTCCACCAGACATCTTATGAACACAATTAGAAGGAGTATGTATTAGCAAAGGAACTTCTCTAATTAAAATATTCATTTCAGAGGGGGAGAGAATTTCTAAAATTCAGGATTTCATAGGAGAAACTCATGTACCTTTATCATTTCAATCATTTCAACAAGCATAACCTAGGTTAATGACTGCAATGTAACATCAGGTTCCTGTTACACAGGGGGTTTGAAACCATGCCACATGGGGATTGAAGGAGTTCCTGTTGCTTATCCTCAAGAATGCAACCAGTCAGAGGGAGACATGAAAGTGGCCTTCAAATCTTTGCAAGATGGTCGCAAGCGAGAGAGAGAATAATACCGTGGTATTACTTGGCTTCAGTGGGCAGGAATAAGTGTGGTACAGATTTCAACTCAGGGAGAAACCCACCTAACTATTTACCAGTTACACATGCACAAAAGGGGCATGGTTTATTCTGTGAGAAAGTGTTTTCTCCCCAGTTACAGGTAGGTAAGCTGAAACTGGATGCCTACTTGTCCTCATGATGTTGAATAATAGATTCATCCATCAGGCAAGGAATTGGATCAGGTGACCTGCAGAGTCCCTTCTAGAATGCTGGGTTATATCTCCATGGACTTAGAACAGAACAAGAGCATAGCATAGTGATCAAACTTCACTTATACACGCTGTTCCTAATGGACTTAGAAGTGTTGTACTGTTATTTTTCTCCATATCTTTAGTGTGAGTTTAAGAAAGTACAGGATAGTTGCATTAGTATTAATTAGGATTAGTTATTAGTTGATATTTTTTCTTAGGTTTAGCATTTGAGTTCTGTCATTATTTGTTGTTAGGTATTCATTATTATCAGTTATTAGTTACCATTGTTTCCTTGTTTTGGCATTTGGGCTACATCACAATAGAACTGTATTACTGAGTTATATCATTATTATGAGTTGTTCATTATTATTTGTTATTAGTAGTCAGTAGTTGCCATTTTTCCTTGTTTTACCATTTGAGCTATATCCCATGAGAATTCTATCACTGATTTATATCATCATTAGTAGTTTTTAGTATTGTTTTGTTATTATAATTAGTAGTTAACATATTTTGATGTTACTTGAACCTCCAAACAATATCCAAAATATCCCAATCTTCGAAGTGATTGAATTTTAGTTCCTTTCCTGTGGAACACCATGTTTTCGAACCGCAATCTCATGAAAACAATTAGACGCGGTAAGTATAACATCAGTGACTTGCACAGGCTTGTGTGTAGATGTGGTGATAGTGGTGGTAACCATTGCTGGAAACAGAGCTGTCTCTTATTCCCAAGTTATTAGCTGCCATCTTTTCTCCTTGTCTCTACCTCTCAGTTACACCACAACGGAGTTATGCCACTGAGTTACATCACAATGCAACTGTAGTCATCAAATTTCAGTTTTTCATATACATATATATATATGTGTATATATATATATATATATGCTATTCCTAACAGAGATAGAAGCTTTACTTAGACTGTGATTTTTCTCCCTCCTTCTACTCTGAGTTTAATAAAGTACAGAATAATTTCATCAGTATTAGTTATTGTTGGTTACTAGTTGCCATGTTTTCCTTCTTTCAGAATTTGAACTATACCACAATAGAATTATATCACTGAGTTGTATCATTGTTAGTTGTTAGTTACTATTTGTTATTATTAGTCATTCGTTACCATGTTTCTTTGTTGCTCCATTTAAGTTATATCACAATAGAGTTATATCACTGCTTCATATCATCATTCTTGGTCGTTAGTTATTATTTGTTATTGTCAGTTTTTAGTTGCCATTTTTATCCTTATTTGAATCTCCACACAATATCCCAATAACATCCCAACCCTAGAAGTGACTTACTTTCAATTCATTTTCCTTGGAACACCATGATTTTGAGCCAAAATCTCATGGAAACTATTAGACTTACTAAGGATCACTCATTGACTTGAAAAGGCTTGGCTGTCGATGTGGTGATGATGGTGGTAGCCACTGCTGGAAATAGAGCTCTCTCTATTCCCAAGATAGCAGTTGCTCTTTTTTCTCCTTGTCTCCACCTCTGACTTATCCCAATGCAATCATAGCCACAAAACTTCAGTTCAGTATATTTTTTGCTCAGGAAGCCTCTTTGAACACCCCTCAAATGACACTGTCTAGGCAGCTGCTTCTGTAATGATAGATGTGTAACTAACCCTGAGTAAGACACAGACTGAAATTCTAAGATGAGGGAAGGCAGAACACAAGCATTTCCGTGTGAGACAGCTGTCTGAGAGCTTTCCAAAGATGACTTCACTTGATCCTCACCCCAACCCTGCAAGATACCCTCATTTGAAAATTGAGGAAAGGGAGGCAAACGGGTTGAATGACTTGGCCAGGATCACACAGCTAGGCAGTGTCTAAGGCCGTATTTGGGCTCTGCTCTTCCTCATTGCAGGCCCAGTATTCCATCCCCTGTGCCACTTAGCTGAATGTGGCGGAAAGGATCTCATCCGAGGGGAATCCCTCCCCAACTCTCAGATTCTTTGTGGAAATGGTCTGTTATGGACACCCAAAGTACTACAATGAGCTGCATTCCAAGGAAACAGGCCCTTGTATTCTAACTAGGAGAATGTTCTTGAAGTACTCAGTCGACATAGGATGATCATATTGTCTGAGAATAGGTCAATATGGTATGGATCTGTGATTTTGTCAGTATGAAAAACAAACCCAGATGACTAGCTTAAAAGTGATGTCTTAGATCATCAGGGTGGGTAGGAACCAGGTTAAAATGTCATTGGGAAATATTTCACAAAATACATAAAAATTGAAGAAAACATAGATGGTAGTTAATATGGAGTTTTCTAAGTCATTGTGCTGACACAGGGATCCTTATGTACTGTTTAGTGGCCCCTATTTCTATTTGAATTGGACACCATCTTAGAGATAGATTCCAGAGGCTTAGAAGTGAGGGGATCTGTCCATTGTCACAATGCTCGTAGTGTCAGAGGCTAGATTAGAACTCACTTCTTCCTGATTCCTAGCCCAGGATTATAAGCATTTTGTCACACTGCCTCTCCATCATAGAATAGTCATAGTAAGAATAAGAATAAGAAATAAAACTTAAGAGACCTTAACATTTCCATAGTATTGAATAGGTTATACGTGGTTTTGCGTAGACATCATATTACTTAATATTACTTCCGTGCAAGGTACTACGGTAACCTCCATTTATTTCACTGATGAAATTTGGTGGTGTACGTAGGGTTCGTAGGTCCAATCCCAAACTTTTTCTGCATTTGAGGGTCCTAGACTTCATAACCTTATTTTATTTTATTTTTTTAATTTGTGGTAGAAAACAAGCATTTCTAGAGCATAGTACAATCAAAAAGATGACCCCAAAAAGAGACAAATATGTTTTGTCATCTGTCAGCATTGGGGCTAGGACAGTAACAGGATGAAGTAGTCAAGGAATGAATTCCAGGACCTAGAGTTGAATGATCATGGCTGGATCTAGTAAGTATGAAGAGTTTAGGAATCCAGAAGCCAGCCTCACTTCTGTAGGTACCATGGGCTCAGGTAAAGCTGCATTCCATTCCGTAATTATAAAGCAAACAGTGCAGATAAGGTGAGGTGACTAGGAAAAGAAGCACTTAGTGCACACATGGGGTAGAAAGGTTTAGGAGCAGCACAGGCAGAGGCAGCCAAAGAATGAATGGAGGGCCAAACTGAGAGATGATGCCTGAGTCTAAGGGATCTGTCACCAAGTCTCAGCAACACAAGCTGGTGTGTGGAGAACACAATGGAAGGAACCCAGGTATCGAAAGCCTAGACAAGCAGGAGTGAGCATGACAAGGAAGACACAGGAGGTGGGAAGAAAAGACAGAAAAGGGCTGAGTAGGGCATAGGAGGATAATTCACTGCCTCTCTTAGTGGACCTTAAGGTTTCTTGGCTACTGCATCCCACTGTGAACTCATGTTAAGCCTGAAGTCCACTTAGCTCCTTAGATCTTTGTCAGACAAAGTGCTGTGCAGCCATGCTTCCCACATCGGCCATTTGTGAAGTTGCTTTTTTAAAAACCCAAATGTCAAGCTTTATGCTTTTCCCTACTAAGTTTATCTGACTTGATTTAGCCCCCTATCTTAGTCTGCATGTTCTCTGAATACTCTCTCTGCAATACAGCGTGTTAACTTTGAGAAAAATGTTAAATCACATAGGACAAAGCACAGATCTGTGCGCAACTCCACGTGAGACTTGCTGCCAAGTTGCCTTTGGAATGTTAGTGACAAGAGTCAAAACAATTCCATCTGCTCTGAATCCCTGTAATTATACAATTGTACTATAGCCTGTAACTCTTAATATTCTCCATGAGTATAGCACTAGAGGCTTCTTCAATGCTGTGCTAAAATCTAGGGAAACCCTTTCCACATAATTCCCTTGATCTAGCAGTTGCATAATTCAAGGAAATATGGTTAGTCTAGCAAAATAGGTAGGGTTTTTCAAATTTGTGTTGCGATAACTTTTTTTTTAAATTTCACATTCACAAACACCCATACACATCTATACACATCCATAGAAATGCACACACATAGACATATATAGATTCATATATGTGTATGATAGATGGATGTTTTAGGAGTACAGCCTTTGCAAGATACACAAACTGGCCAAAATACAATATACTCTTTGTTATAACATAGAACCTATCTGGGGCATAGAAATGTTCTTTCACATTAATAAGTGGCCTTTGCTGTGCTGTGTGTTGATGAGAAACAATGGCCTCTCCTCTGCTCAGTTCTTCTAGGGTGTTGCGGCCTTTTCAAACGTAAGAACAGAAGGCTTGACATTTCTGCTCCGTTCAATTTTCAACATCGAGTCCACACAGTATTCCTTGAAGGAGATGGTAAATTTGTGGGACTACCTGTGCAGTGGAGCCCCTTCATGGAACAGCCAGTGAAAGAAGAACCAGACAGAGCAGATCCTTCATCTGTCACACCCCTTCTCAGGCCTTGTAAGTATCCTCTACTCTAGCCTATATCTCTCAGTATTCTCCGCGGGTATAGCACTAGAGATTTTTTCAATGTGCTAACATCGAGGTAAACACTCTCCAGGTAATTCCCCTGATCTACCTAGTGATTTTGAAAATGTTGGCTGAATTGAATGAGTTTAGATTAATTGAATACCACATGTCTCCTGGTAAGCAGCCAACTTGCTAGTCTTGGAGAGGTAACAAAATGCCCTTTGCCCCAAAGTCCCCAGCTTCCCAGGTTGGTATACTGTCTGAATTTCACCAAATGATCCATACCTTGAAGTTAAGGAACATTGGAAAGCCTTTTGTGCTATCCCCAGTGTGTCGTCAGGAAGAAGGAGCAATTCCGACCCATCTGACATGAATACCTCCGTAGAAATTAAGTTATCACAGAAGTACCAAGATAGAAGGACAGGTAAGGAAGATCCAGGATGCTACACATAGAATGCAGGCTTAAGGGGAACACTGTTCTTAAGTGGCTGTGAGAAGCTTAGGGGAGAATGGAGAGGTGGGGAGCAGATAGGTGAGGGCTATACAACTACAAAGATAAATTGAAAGAAGGGCCCAGAGAGTAACCTTTTTGTATTTTGTAGCCTGCACATGTCCTTGGATGTACACCCATTGCAGGATTTGCTGGCTGGACATAATGTATTATATGTTATACTATATAATCGACATATAACCTATCTAGGGTATATACACGTTTGTTCACAGTTAACAAGTGGCCTTTACTCTGGTGTATGATAGTGAGAAACAATGGCTTCTCCTCTACCCAATTTTTCTAGGGTGTTGCATCACCCATGGCAGCACAAAGAAGATGAGGCTGGAGATTTCTAAACCCTGCAATTTCCAGCACAGCGTGCACATGGAGTTTGATCCTGAACATCATATCTATACAGGACTGCCGCTGCAGTGGCGCAGCTTAGAGGCAGAGATAGCAAAGCAGGCCAAAGCAGACCCACCATCCAGCACAACCTCACAACTTGCTGCCTTGAAGGTACTGTGATAGTGGTGGTCCTCTGTTCACTTAGGATTTCATTTGTCTGCTTGTATTTAATTTTAGCACCCATATTTAGGGACAATTGGATTTTTTCTGGAGTGATAGTTTCTGGAGTTTTAGAGGTCAAGAAGAGAGAGTGTGAGAATGATTTACTGCTTACTCCTCCATCTTGGTGAGTATACTCAAGGAAACTGGGATAGAGCAAGTGAAACAGGAGAAGTGAAACTTAGGAAAAGACTAGTACTACAAGGAAGAAAAGAGGAAAATAATGAGTTAGTGAAATATTTCAAAATACATAGAGGAAATTATACTATAGCCCATAAGTGGACACACAAAGGGAGGACCTTTTTATTACTACTTAACACTCAGAGTTTGAAAACATGTGTGTGATAGAAGTTCAGTTTCATAGACAATCTCCTCTATACCTTTTCAAATGTTCAAAAGGGAAATGTTTTTAAAGACTGTGATGCAGTTTTTGGAAACCAAACTAATAATAGGGACAACATGCTGGTTGAAAAGAAGTACAGGGGATGGATGCAAAAGAAATTAGTGGAAGAAAACACAAAGCTAATTACTAAATGTATAGATAGGAGTGGATAAAATTTCCCCTGAAAAAAAAAATAGAATAGATAAGGCAACAAACTCAGCCAAAAAGTTGCTACATACCAAAACACTTTGACATAAAACCACAGACAGAAGAAACATTGGATTCTCTAATCCAAGGGCAGGGAACCTGATACTCTAAGGCCCCATGTGGCCTTCTAGGTCCTTCAGGGAGACCTTCTGCCTGTATCCAGATTTTATAGGACAGAAGGATTTCTTCTATAAATTTGGATCTAGTCAAATGGCTGCACTGAAAGACCTAGAAGGCCACAGGTTCCCCATCCCTGCTTAATCATTTAGTCCCACTACCCATCTTCATAGGAGCATTTATCCCAAGATCACAGAGGAAATATGTGGTAGAACTTGGATTCAAAACGAAGCCAACAATATCCATCAGTTTTCTCTTTGGGGGCTGGTAGAATTAGTTAACCCTCATGCAATGGAAGATTTGTAGGACAAGTCAGGCAAGCTGATCCTGAAGTCTCCACCATTTATTCTTCTCTGCAGTTCCCATACCCTCTTGCCCCTACAAATAAATAAGTGAGTCATTTTACTCAGCTGGTTTCCCCACAGAAGGCCTGAAACAAACAAACAAACAAAAGCAAAACACATCATCAGAGGTAAGCATGAGTCATAGAAAGGTGGCCAAAAGAGGGAGAATATTTGGCTGAAGATGTATACCACAGTGCACTGACATGCTTTGTAGATTTGCTTTTTGAGCCTACAGGAAATAAATCAGATGTAGAAGAATCACACTTTTAGCACTGGGTTGCAACACAGCTGTGTCCTTCCCTATTTCCTCACATCACCCTAGAGCACAGTTGGGCTAATGTCCAGAAATGACCATCTTTGACTCCTTACATATGTGTGCAGAGGACACTGCCTTCGAGAAGAGGGGGGCAGGGCAGGAAACTCACTCTGGGTAGGGATCAAGGGGATCTATTCTTCACTGTGCCTAATCTATTTTGGACTCTTAAACATATGAAATCGGATTTGCACAGAAGTACTTGACCACATTCGCATACATGATCAGTTCTTATTTTGATACCACATGGTAAGCTCCTCGAGGGCAAGTTCCTTGCCACATCTAATCTTTGTTCTAAGAAATTGCTCTACAACCAATAGGAAATGAATACATGCACGTGAATATACATCTCTCTCTTTCTCTCCACACATATATATTATATATATATACACACACACACACACACACATACATATATATATGTATGTGTGTACGCATGCATGTAAGTATACATGTTTTCTGTGTGTGCCTATGTGTGTACTCATGCATGTATACATTTATGTAGTCATAGTATACTGTGTATATGCATGTGTTTATGTTATATACCTGAACATTTCTGTAATTATAATCTCATACTATGTGAGGTTATGAGTTTATGCTTGCTCCTCCTGTTTAGTTCTTTATAGTTTCTTAAGGTTGAGGAGATGGAGTAATGCTTCTTATGGCCTCCTCTCCCTGTTCTGTCCAAGTATGTGGTTTGAAGAATTTCTTTCCCATATTGGCTATTTTGATTGGCAGCCAACGACACAGTGATTTAGTATGTTTGACAAAGGCTAGTATACAAGCATGTTCAATAAGTTTCTGGCTTTTCAAAAAGACATTTTGCATGTTTCTAGTCCTGGTCTAACTGTACTTTAGCCAGGGAGATTTCCCTTTTTTCTCCTGATTGCATCCTTTAGGACAGTTTCTACCCATCCCAGATGTTCATCTGGTTAAGAATCTTGTACAGAATGAACATGTTTTCCCTCCCCTATCCACAAAGTGGTTATCTCAGAAAAGAGAAGGGTACAAGCTTGTTGGTGTATATGATATTCTAGCTGTTTTCAACTGGCATCCTAGGTCTGTTACGCACAGACTGAATTATTTTGAGTAAATAAACCTATATCAGTCATTTGAGAAGCAGATCCCCGGAAACGCTCTACTGGAAAAAAAATGCAGCCTAATTGCCAGAAGTTACACCCCTGTGTGGAGTATAGAAATGCTGGGAACTAAGTGTTGTGGTAGGCAGGGTGCTGGACCTGGAATTTGGAACCACCTGAGTTCAAATCCTTTCTCACATGCTTGCCACGTAGATGTTACTGAGTGATAGAAGGAGGAGAACTTGCAAGTGGCAATGGGGTGCAAGGAGTATTCCAATTTCCCTGCCTCAAGCAGTTAGCCAAGGAGAATGAGTGCAGCCAGTACTGGAAGGGGTGGCCAGGGAGACTATGTCATTAGGGGAAATCTAGGTTTCAATACTACCTAGTAAGTGGAAGAAGTGGGAGAGGAATAGATTTAAGATGAAGGCAAGCTTGTTGCTTGTGGAACAGGAATTCCACAGGGCACAGCAGAAGAGCTGAGTGGAGTTGGAACGAAACTTTGGAGTAAGAGGGTTGAAGGGGATGGGAAAGAGGAATCAAGTGGTGGGGCGTATGGAATAGGATTTGGGTGATGATCTATGCGAGTTCAGAGTCACTGGGAAATGAAGGGTATGACCACGTGTGAGAATGTTCATCGTTAAGTAGAGCGCATCATCCTCTACCCTAAAGAGACAGGTGTTGTAGCAGGAAATGGGAGGCCTGAAGTTGAAGGGAAGGTGGCTCTTCTTTGCACTGGAGGGTCTCCAATTGGCAACCAATTGGCAGCAGGAGGTGGAAGATGCCTTGTGCTGGTAGAGATGAAAGTGACCGCTTTGGGGTAGATAGAAGATGCTTGGCCTCCAACCTTGAGAGCCTTTCTTCAGAATACGCTGAGCCCGAGAGCATTCATGTCTGTGCCAGTTTGTTTGGTGAAAGTGTAGTTTCCGTGAAGCCTTGAACTTCAAGGCTAAGCCACCATTTTCTATCGAGCCAAAAAGTCTTAGAGAATGGACTCACTGACAATTGTTTACATACAAGTTGTCCAAGGACCAGCCAAGAGGAATTCTGCGTTGCTCATCATCTTCTTGGTAGAATGTGAAATTTTAGGTCACAGCAACTTTCCATCATAAAGGAGATTTATGCAATCTGTGTCCATGGAGGAGGGGATAACCAAAATGACGAAATCATAGACCCTTTGAAATATTGAAGTTCTGAAGCCAGGATCATAGCATAGATCGGAATGTGTAGACAGTGACCTTTCCCAGAAAGGAAGCCTGTTTTGTAGTTGTCATAAGCTTTCTTCCTGTAGACAAAAGAAGCCATAGTAATCAGTGGAATTGTCTTGTTGCACCTATGATGGTTGAGATGACAAATTATCCATATTTGGTCAAGCCTGTCTGATTCTGGTTCATGTCTTCTTAAAAAGGCATCATAGAAACAGCCTACTCCTGGTTCATTTAATATTTTGTGGATGCCTAGAATGCTTAAGTTGTCTAACTACTTTCACTTTCACTCTATGATTACATGACCTCCTTTTCCTCTCGTAGAAGTCCTTGATAATGATTTTCATTCAGGTTATCATTGGTATATTTCTATCCTCTATCCATGTCTTTCCATTGCCTTTTCGTTCATCGACAATTTGGAATGTATTTCTTTCATGCCTTCATAACTGCGCCAGGAGATTGTTGATGTTGAAGGAATGAACCATTGTGTGGGAGCAGCTGCAAATCACAGAAAGCATTGCACAATTTCCTAAATGCAACCAGATTATTATTTTCCACTTCCTAGTCAACTTTCAGGCTCTCTGCAGTGCATGGCCTATTTATGTAAACTGCTGGACAAACCCAGTCGTCTACCAGTCCAATTGCATGTCGTCATCTGAGCAATACACTTTCTTCATCCACTTGGTTTGTCATGTGCAGACTGCTAACCAGACTTTGGGGCACATTGAAGAAGATCCTATGCCAGTCTGAAGTTTGATGTAATCAGAACAGTCAATGGCATTTGAATTCAGAGAAGTTACACTAGCAGTCCTAGGCCAGGAGAACTAGTAATCAACCATGGCATTCTGCTTTCAGGAAAGAAGGAGGTATCTGTACACAGAGAATGCTGTATATGCTGTTAGATGCAATTTCCCTCTTAGCTTTGCTGAAATTTCCTTTGTTAACAGCAAGGATTCAAACAATGATTTCTTGCAAAACTTTGAGATTCAATCCCTTAAAAAATCCTTACAAGGAATCACCGTCACATTTACTTTGTCCTATTTTGCAGACTCCATGTTTCTTCTTTTGAAAAAATCATGACATTTTACCCTCTTCAATAGGACATGTTCTATTGTCCACAATCTTTCCCAAACACCTGATGGTGCCTCAACAAGCAATCACATCTGCCAGTTGTTTCAGTGCATACAATATAGTACATCTGAGCCAGCTGACCTGAACTTTTCAAGGACTACTACTAGGTCATATCTTAATATATCTTTACTTTGAAGCTTGGTTATCGATTCCAGAGAGGTGGCATGGCATAGTGGATAGAGGATAGGCTTCAGAGTCAGGAGGGCCTAGGGTCAAGTACTACTCTCTATTACCTATTGGCTGTGTGACCTGGCACAAGTCCATTAAGCTATATGTTCCGCAGAAACATCTGAAAGATAAAATAGGTAATAGACGCTTGCTGATTGATTGATTGGTACGCTATATATGGAAGAGTTGCCAGTTGACATGGCTAAAGGGATTTTTCACCCTCAAAGCCCCCCACAACAATGAAATCACTGATCTGGGTAAAACCAACCTATTCCCTTTTAGGCCTTTTTGTGTTTGGTCCATGAGTGAATCAGGAATTTCTTAAACTCTCCTATGTGCCTTAGCACTGAAGGTGCAAAGAGAATGGAACCTTCAAAAACAACTCCTGCCTTTCAGGAGCTTACTCCCTGTTCATGGGGTAGACAACATGTAAATAAAGAGATACATAGAAAATACATACAGAGTAGGAAGAGGGTAACCTTAGAGGGGAAAGTTTGGGAGGGGGCATGAGTAAAGGCCTCTTCAGAAGGTGGTATCTGAGCTAGTCTTACCAAGGATGCCAAGAGACAACCTCCATTTAAGGAAAGGATACCTCAGAGAGACATCTCAGAAATCTTGTCTCCCCCTGAGCTGCACTCATTTGGCACTTCTTTGACTTCTTTGCCTTCTGCCCCACCCCAACCATCCTCTCCTTTCTTTTCTAGCTTCCTTTTCTATATTGTCTTCTCCCATTAGATTGTAAGCTCCTTGAGGGCCATCAGGTACCCTCTTTATTTTTGTAGTTTTATCCTCAGCATCTAAAACAGTGCCTGGCTGCCAGGTGTTTATGAAATACCTACTGACTATTGACCGTGATTCTTTGGACAGGAACATAAAAGTCAAATAGACGTTAAATCTCTCTTCCTCATCTCTCTTTGGTTTTCCTGGATAGGGTTCTTAGTTCCTCCAGCTGTCTGCCTTGGCTCCCCAAAGTACTAAGTGACACTCTTATGTACACCTTCTAAACATGCCTTCAGAATCTCAGTTGGTTAATACGTTCCTGTCAATCTTTGTTGGGCTCTTTTCTTCCTCTTCTTCTCAGAATTCTATTTTTCTTTTTGTTTTCCAAAAGTCATTCTTAAGTGTTTCCCATCTCTCCTGGGCTGACTTCTGTAGAAATTTGGTGCAGGAGATCCCACCTGTCTTTCTCTGAGTGCTCTGCAATCTGGTTTTCCAAAACTCTAACTCACAACTTTCTACTTTCCTTCTAATCTTGGTTGCATTGGCTTTGTTTGTGCACAAACTTTTCAATTGAATGTCATCAAAGTTATCCATTTTGCTGTTTGTAATGTTCTCTATGTCCTGTTTGGTCATGAATTCTTCTGTTCTCCATAAATCTGATAGGTAAACCATTCCTTGCTCTCCCAGTTTGCTTACAGGATCAGCCTTTCTCTCTAAATCAGGAACCCATTTTGACTTTATTTTGGTATAGGGTGTGAGATTTTGAGCTATGCCTAGCTCCTGCCATACTCTTTTCCAGTTTCCCCAGCAGTTTTGGTCAAACAGTGAGTTCTTATCCCAGAAGCTGGGGTCTTTGGGTTTATGAAATAACTGATTATTATAGTCATTGACTTCTGTGTCTTGCCTACTTAACCTATTCCCCTGATCCACCACTGTGTTTCTTAGCCAGTACCAAGCACTTTGGATGATTGCTGCTTTATGATACAATTGAAGATCTGGAATGGCTAGGCCACTTTCCCCTGCATTTCTTTTCATTAGTTGCCTTGATATTCTGGACCTTTTGTTCTTCCAAGTGAATCTTGTGATTGTTTTTTTTTTATTCAATCAAAGAATTTTCTGGTTGTTTGATTGGTATGGCACTGAATAAGTAAATTAGCTTAGGTAGAATTGCCATTTCTATTAGATTAGCTCGGCCTACCCATGAGCAACTGATGTTTTTCCAGTGATTTAGACCTGACTTTATTTGTGTGAAAAGTGTTTTGTAATGGTGTTCATAGAGTTCCTGGGGGGTTTTGGGGAGGTAGAGTCCTAAATGTTTTCTAATGTCTACAGTAAGTTTAAATGGAATTTCTCTTTCTATCTCTTGCTGTTGGGCTTTGTTGGTAATAGATAGAAATGCCGGTGATTTATGTGGGATTCCTTTATAGCCTGCAACTTTGCTAAAGTTGTTTCTTATTTCAAGGAGTTTTTCACTTGCTTCTCTAGGGTTCTGTATGTATATCATCATATCATGTGCAAAGAGTGATAGCTTTGTTTCTTCCTTGCCTATTCTAATACCTTCAATTTCTTTTCCTTCTCTTATTGCTAAAGCTAATGTTTCCATTATGATACTGAACAACAGTGGTGATAATGACATCCTTGTTTCACCCCCAGTCTCACTGGAAATGCTTCTAGCTTGTCCCCATTACATATGATGCGTGCTGAAGGTTTTAGATAGATGCTATTGATTATTTGAAGGAAGACTCCATTTATTCCTATGCTCTCTAGTGTTTTGAATAGGAATGGGTGTTGTATTCTGCCAAAAGCTATTTCTGCATCTATTGAGATGATCATGTGGTTTCTGTTAGTTTTGGTGTTGAGATGACCAGTTATGCTAATATGGAACCAGCCCTGCATTCCTGGTAGAACTCCTCCCTGGTCATAGTGTATTATTCTTGTAATAAGTGGCTGTAATCTATTTCCTAATGTTTATTGAATTTTTTTACCTCTACATTCATTAGAGAAATTGGTCTATCATTTTCTTTCTCTGTTTTCACTCTTGTATCATAAAAAGAAATTGGTAACACTCCTCCTTCACCTGCTTTCCCAAGTAGTCTACGTAGTATTGGAATTAATTGTTCTTTAAATGTTTGATAGAATTCACTTGTAAATCCATCAGGCCCTGGACATTTGTTTCCTAGGGAGTTCATCAATGGTTTGTTCAATTTCTTTTTCTGAGATGGGGTTATGTAAGTATTTTACTTCCTCTTCTGTTAATCTGGGTAATTTATATTTTTGTAAATATGTATCCATTTTACTAAGATGGTCAAATTTATTGGCATACAGCTGGGCAAAATAGTGCCTAATTATTGTTTTCATTTCCTCTTCCTTGATGGTGGATTCACCCTTTTCATTCATTCATTCATCTGGTAATTTGGTTTTCTTCTTTCTTTTGGTAAATGAAATTAACCAAAGGTGTATCTATTTTACTGGTTTTTTCATAAAACCAGCTTTTAGTTTTATGTATTAGTTCAACAGTTTCCTGAATTTCAGTTTTATTGATTTTTCCTTTGGTTTTCAGTTATTTCTAGTTTGGTGTCTAACTGAGGATTTTTAATTGCTTCTTTTTGTAGTTTTTTTAGTTGTACGCCTAATGCATTGATCTGCTCTTTTTCTATTTCATGTATGTAAGCATTTAGAGATAGAAAACTTCCCCTAGGGACTACTTTCGCTGCATCCCATGAGTTTTGGTATGTTGTCTCATTATTGTCATTTTCTTGAATGAATTTATGGATTGTTTCTATGATTTGTTGTTTGACCCACTCATGTTTTAGGATTAGATGATTTAGTTTCCAATTACGTTTTAGTCTATCTTTCCGCGGCCCTTTATTACATATCATTTTTATTGCATCGTGATCTGAAAAGGATGCATTTAATATTCCTGCCTTTCTGCATTAGATTGTGAGGTCAGTATGCCCCAGTACACGGTTAATTTTTGTGCATGTGCCGTGTACCGCCGAGCAAAAAGCATATTCCTTTCTATCCCCATTCAAATTTCTCCCGAGGCCTAACATACCTACCTTTTGAAATATTCTCTTCACCTCCTTAACTTCTTTCTTGTTTCTTTTGTGGTTAGATTTATCTAGTTCAGAGAGGGGCAGGTTGAGGTCCCCCACTAGTGTAGTTTTGCTGTCTATTTCTTCCTGTAACTCCCTGAACTTCTCCTCTAAGAATGTGGATGCTACAGCATTTGGTGCATATATGTTTAGTAATGATATTACTTCATTATCTGTGGTAGTTGTTAGCAGGATGTAGTTCCCTTCCTTAACTCTTTTGATAAGATCTATTTTTGTTTGTGCTTTGTCTGAGATCAGGATTGCTACCTCTGCTTTTTTCCCCTTCAGCTGAAGCATAATATAGTCTGCTCCAGCCTTTTTCCTTTGCCCTGTGTGTGGCGCTCTTTTTCAAATGTGTTTCCTGTAAACAACAGACTGTAGGATGATGGTTTTGAATCCATTCTGCTGTCTGCTTCTGTTTGATGAGAAACTTCATCCCATTCACATTCACAGTTATGACCACTATCTTTGTCTTTCTCTCCATCCTTCCCCCCCCCCGTTTCTCCTTTTCCCTCCTCACTAGTGTTTTGCTTTGGACCACTGACTGCCTCCGTCCTTCCTCCCTTCTATTAGCCCCTTCCCTTTTCTTCTCTTACCCTTACTACTTCTTCCCTCCCTTCTATCGCCCCTCCCTTTTCGTTGCCCTTTTCCCTCCTACTGCTTATAGGGCAAGTTAGATTTCTATACTTAACGAATTATGTTATTCCCTTCTTGAGCCCAGTCTGAGGAGAGTGAAGTTCAAACACTGCTCATCTCCCTCCCTTCTTTCCCTCTGCTTTCATTGGTTTTTGTGTCTTACAATGTAATTTACCCTTGTCTGCTGCCTCCTTTCCTTTTCTCTCCATACATTTGCTTAGATCAGATTAATCCACTTACTTGGATCCATTTAACCGACTTGATTACATTTTATTTTATCATTACATCAAAGTCAACTTATATGCACCCCCTTTACCTATACCCCTTTGACATGGTGGAATAACAATACAGTTCTCAAGAGTTCCAAGTGTCATCTGCCCTTGTAGGGATGTCAACAGTTTGCCCTTATTAACAACATATTGTATCTTTCTGTCCCATTTACCTTTTTATGTCTCTCTTGAGTCTTGTATTTGAAGATCACATTTTCCGTTGAGCTCTGGTCTTTTAATGAGGAAGGTTTGGAAGTGCCCTATTTCCATGCATAACCATCTCCTCCCCTGAAAGATCATGCTCATTTTCGCAGGGTAGTTCGGTCCTTGGTTGTTAGCCTAGCTCCTTTGCCTTATGGAATATCATGTTCCATGCCCTATGGTCTTTTCATGTAGAAGCTGCAAGGTCCTAAGTAATCGTGACTGTGGTTCCATGATATTTCAATTGTTTCTTTCTGGCTGCTTGCAGTATTTTCTCTCTGACCTGATAGTTGTGGGATTTGGCTGCTATATTCCTTGGCGTTTTCAATTTGAGATCTCTTTCAGGAGGTGATCAAGCTATGGCTATTTTGCCCTCTGGTTCTAGGACCTGAGGGTGGTCCAAGTGGTCTGGAAAGAATTCCAATGCCAATATCACATCTGTTTCTCAGGCCAGTAAAGTTCTCCAGCTGCTCTCCACCATGCTTCTCATATGTCTCACTCCATTTACAGATATCCTGATACTGATATATATTCTTCCTATACAGTGGTATTTGTTCTCTCCCTCCATCTTTATCTGTCATATTTCTTTTAAAGAAGATATACCCTTATGAAGCTAGCTACTTTGCCCTCTTGGGTCTAATCTTACCAAGTCTCAAATAACCCTAGGAGGTCCAATTTGCCTCTTTATGGTGCACTCTCCAGTTCATATTCATTGTCACCCACAGTGTGTTCATTTGTGTCCAGACATCTGAAACCATGAGCTTTATTTGTGGCTCTTGGCTTGGATGATTTCCTATAAAATCCTCAATGTCTTGTTATTCTTTTTATACCAGCCATGTAGGGCATCCTGTGAAGACACCAGGGCTGCTCTGCAGCTTGTCTGCAGCCTCGGTGACCCTCGGGAATTCCTGACAGATTTTGTGCGGCTGGGAGAAGGGGCAACAGCCATAGTGGAACGAGCCACAGTCACGGACACAGAAAAAAGAGTGGCCATCAAAAGAATGGCCATAACCCAACAAAAGAGGCCTGAGCTACTTTTGAATGAGGTAAATCATGTGCCCTGAGCACTTTCCTATTGCTTGATGAAAGGGGGAGTGGCCCTGGAAGATGTTTTTCAAGAGATTGGTTTCGTGGTAAGAGCGCTGTCATTATTCTGATGTTCGGGTTGACCGATTTTAGAAGCTGTGTTCAATGTAGCCAGAAAAGGGGAGGGGAGAATCAATATTCTTAGTCTTCTTTAGGCACCAATGTCTGGGGAACACAAAAAATTTATGCACATTGTCTAATGAAACCTCTTGCTATCTGACGGTGGAGTCTCAGGGTAGGAGTTGAGAGAACAGGTGTATTAGGCGTGGGAGCACTGGATTGGGTTGCTCAGGACATGGGTCACCAGGTCATAGATTCTGATCTAGAAGAGGCCTCAGAGCAACTGATCCAGTCCCCTTGTTTGAAAGAGGAGGAAAGTGAAGCCCAGAGAGGTTTAGGGCTTTGCCCCAGATCACCAAGGTAGTAAAGTAGTGGGGTCAGGATTCAAACTAAGATTGCCTGATTCCAAATACAGCTATCTATCCACTATACCAAATGCCTGCTTTGCTTTTAATACCTGAGTGACTGTGAGGCATTTACTTTTTCCTTTCTGGGTCTTCATTTTCTAATCAACAGAATGAAGGGGCCACACTAGATATGCTCTAAAGTCTCTTGTATCTCTTAACCTTATAACTGTATGAAAGAATACTCTTCTTTATCACTGAGAAAATGGAGATTCCTTAGCAGTCAAATCACTCGTCCACTCTAATGGGAAACTGATGATGTTGAGCGCTGGGTAGGTGAGCAGCTTCTGGAAGGGAGCTCTTTGACAGATACACTCCTGCTAAGTAAACTTGTTGGCTGTTTAGAGGTCATTCAAAGAGCCCGGTTAATTAACTTCTCTTTTTCCCATCAGATACAGTATCTTGACAATCGATATGTTAACATTAGGCCATGTTTACCAATGCCCCATCTAGAGACATGTTATTATCATTGAAAGTAGTAGCTGAAGTCTTAATGGCAATAGTGACATTCCTAAAATCTACATTACCCAACTCCCAGAAGGGAGTGACCTGTTTACCCTTCTCTTTTTTTCTCAAATATTTCTTGCACATTCATGGATCAAGAACCAGAAGCTATCAAATTATAGACAGCCATGAAGCTAAATATGTAACTTTTCACTTTCAAACAAATCGATGGAAACTGATTGGATTCTTTAAGAATGCTTTCCGTGTAGCATTGCCACCTAGTTTCTCTGAGGAAGGATCAGGTGCACCACTTGCCTCATGTATTGCTCAACTGAATTGCTATTTTTATACGTAGCCCAAATATACTTTTATAAATACTGCAAGAAGTGTGGTGGTCTGACTTTTATCTTATGAACCATCCCAAGACATTTGCTGGGTCACATCTTCTTCTGCCTTTTATCCAATGGCCCCAAATCCATGCTGCTTTCAAACGGACTAAAGACTTGTCCAGCTATTATAAGGATTTTTTTTTCCCAAAAAGAAATTCCTTCTTACCGAGTTTATCGTGTTAATTGTTTGATTAGGGTGAGGAGAATAGAATCCCACTCTTACACCCTTGTAAGTTTTAAAAGTCTAATAGTGAGAAGAACTGTCTCCAGAGGAAAAACATAGAATTTCACCTTCTCATGCAAACAAGTATGTGAAGAATTTGTGATTTTCTTAGTATGTGACTCCAGGGGCTCCCATTTATGACGGAATGGAGAAGTCCTGGAGAATCTCCTGATACACACAGAGGTTTTGTCACTTGCCCAAGGGGACACAGCTAGTAGATGTGAGAGACAGGCTGTTAACCCGGATCTTCCTGGCCATGGATCCAGAACCAGATTTGTCATTCCAGACCCCCTCTTTACTAACTACCAGCCAGGTCATTTCCTTTTCTTTTGTATAGGTTGCGATGGGGAATTACGAGCATGAAAATATAGTTGTGATGTACAACCCTCCCTACCTGGTTGGAGACGAGCTGTGGGTTTTGATGGAGCTCTTAGAAGGTGGGGCCTTAACGGAAATTGTAACTCACATGAGGTAAGTTTATTTAGTAACTAGGGATCCCTGGGAGAGTATTTTTTTTTATACACTTGACTTTCCCTCACAGGTGGTAACCCAGTGACCCATGTGATCACTAGATCAACCTTGTTGAGATCTCCATTGAAGTCTAAGAAATTCATAGGGAGGCATTGCATCTTTCCATCACAGAATACTCCCCATACAATAGACAGGGAATAAGGCAGCATTCAAATATCTACTGTATTGAAGTTCACATGCCCTTGCACATGAGAAATGCTCCGTGATAAATCCTATAAGAATGAATTATACTCTTCGCTTTTTAATCAATCACCCCACATCTATTCACTTATTACATGCTTTCTCTGTGCTATAGACTTCCCTAAGTGGCTGGGATATCAAGAGAGACAAAAACAGTCCCTACCCTCGAGGAGATGTCACTTCAATCAGGGAAACAACATAGAAATACCTAGCTCCATGAAAGATACATGCAGAGTAGCTGGCAGATACTTGGAGGGGAAGGCTCTGGAAGCTTGGCGACCAAGAGTAGCTTCTTCTCTAAGAAGCCAGAAGAACTAGGAGGCAGAAGTCAGAAGGAGAAGTATTCCAAGCATGGAAGGAGTGTATTAATACTGTATGCTACAAGAAATTGAAGAGAGGGGCAAGACAAGAGATATTTTCAAATTTATTTCTAATGAAAAATAGCAGTTATAAGACCAACCACAGAATAGCGTTTTGTTCCATGTAAGAAGAGAGAAATATACATCTGCCATGTTTGAAAACAGTCTTGAAAGAGAAAGCAGTAACTTGCATCCAGTTGCTTCTGCCTTTTGCCTCCCTACGAGTTCCATAAATGAAAGTGGAGCTGGGAGAGTAAGCCTCAGTGAGGAGAAGACAGGGAAGCTTTGTGAAAGTACAATTATGTTGGTAGATGACTGATGAAGCACAAAAGGATGGACTGACCCCATGTTGCTCTGTAGTTTTTCCACTTGGTAGCTTCCAGCCACAAAAGGGTGGCCACTGAAGGGGGCTGGGGAGGGAATGAAGATCTCCACCAATTTCTTCTGCAGGTTCAGCTGGTAGGATATTATCTCCACGGGAGCCCTGGCACAGCACTTGGTACATACAAGCAAGTCTCTTGCTTCCTGAGAACAGAGAAACCTGCAAATCCTAGACTTGTCCAGATTCTAAAGATGATAGTCCAAAGGGGAATTTGTGGGGAAAAGCTCTCCAACTTTCTTTCCAAAGGAAACTTTTTGCTCCCTTAAAAAGTTTTCAATTTTCAGGAGGAAATCAGGGAAAGGATCCTAATTGGCTGCTCAGCTCTCTCTTCCTCCTCCTTTCAGAACAGAGTGGACCTATCTTTGGATCTTCTTCTGATTTTCCTTTTAGCACTACAGAGAAGTGGGACCCCATGGGGCACCAGGATTGAAGAGGAAGCAGTTGAGAAATTGTCAGGCTGTGTCTGGAATATGCCAAATCTTAAACCATAACTATGCACATTTGGGAAGTTTCTACCTTTAGAATTTTGATCAATGCCGATAAACTGTTTGGTTAGATGAAATAAATTTCATTCTCATTCCTCGGAATTCAATCTGGCTTAGCATACAGAGCTTTCTAGAAATCAATCATAAGAATACTGTCAACTTCAGCTAGCTCTGAATAGTTCAAATGCATTGAGTTAGAAAGCAGTCTTACCAGGTTTTAGCAGATGAAGCCTGAATTGCGGAGAGATGACTTCTCAAAGGGTGAGGAACAATGTAATGTAGCCAGTTATTATTATGGACCCCTGCAGACTTTGATTGTCTGCTTGGAACAAAATACAATCCCTTATGGTGGAGAAAAATGCAATAGAAGGAAAATGAGGATACTTTGGACTCTAATCATTTCAGACACATTTCGCTCATGTCAACATAAACGAATTCCAAAAGAAAAAGTGGCTTTTCCAAAACTTCTGGGTAATTACCATAACTAGGGAAAGAAATCACAGCTTTGTGTGCCTTTGTTAGATGTCAACACTGGCAATTAGACATTGCTAGGTCAGACGAAGTCACCAACGTGTTCATATGTTCAACATGAGGGAGACTTTGGTCCATTCCGCTTCCATTCCCCCTTCTTTTGCCGTCCCTTCCCTTCCCTTCCTATCCCTAACTCCACTGTATATCATTTGCTTTATCCAAGAAAGTCTCTACTATCTTTTGAATGAGCCTAATTAAGTGCCTATGTAATCTTATATAAGAAGGGACATAGTCTAACCACACTCTAAACCTGTCCATTTGATTTGACTTGAAACTTCTCCGTAATCCTTTCAAGTTGCTTTTTAAACACAATTTCTTTTTTCAGAATGAATGAAGAACAAATAGGGCATGGTGTGCTTATCCGTCCTGAGGGCTCTGTGTTATTTACACCAGCAAGGGATTGTCCACAGAGATGTCAAGAGTGACTCCATCCTCCTCACAAGTGATGGCAGGGTAAGATATTAAGATTTTCCTTGCCATTGGTGAAAGCCCACAATAAAATCTGATCACCAGCTGTGGACATCAGCCTCTGAGGACAGCTTTCCTGGAGATACTGCTTCCTCTACTCTCTGAACTTCTCAACTTGGTGTCTCTGCAGCCTCCCCTTGGCACATGCATTAGGAAGAAGGACATCATGAGCTATGATCATGATACTGAAAACGTCATCCAATCCATCACACCTTAAGCTTGAGCTGAAATTTCAATTGCATTTCTTTGCTTGAACAGTGACTACAGAAACTCAGGGAGTGCAGAAACTTCATTTTCCTCTTACTGCTTTAACTCTCATGACAATTAGCTATCCTCTACACTTATGAATTAAAATATCTCTTGTGCTTCCATTCCAAAGTGAATTGAAGGTATCCCCTATTTGAGCCATCATCTGGCTGGGCTCTCCAATGGATTGAAACCCAGCTATTCTTGACATTTGCACAGAGGCTACCTGCTTGGACAAGTAGTCAAGGCAGCCATTTCATATATTCCTTCAATGCATCAGCTGCTTTACACTTTACAAGATTACTACAGAGCAGTGAAGGAACAAAAGTTGAACCCTCAAAAGAAATTCGGATTAGCAGAACAAATGTAAAATGACCTGTCTCCCTGCCAGTGAGGGCCATGACAACAATGATAAATGGGAAAAAAAATCTCTCTTAGACATTACTTTCTTTTTTTCCTGCAAAGGGAGCATAGTCACAATTGTCCGGGCATCTTGGCATTGGATCAGACTTCTTTCAGAAATGATTCAGAGAGTCCAGGTGAATCTAGAGACCAAGTAACACTGTGTTCATTGAGTGGCCTTAGGATGCCTTTCCAGCCAGGTCTTGCTTAGTCAAAAAGGGAAAAAAGAAAAAAAAAAGATTTATCTGAAGTAATATTTTTTTCTTGCATTTTTCCACTAATGTTTTTTATTTTTTCATAACTCCCAGCTGTTTATATAAATTTACTGCAAAAAAATGTTCTTAATATTTTATATGTTTTCTTGATGCCATGCTTTCTACTTTTCAAAACCCTGTGAAAGAGATGGAGTGGGCCCAGCTTTTCTTATCCCCATTTCATATAAAAGGAAAGTTGGTGATATGGCCAACTCCAGTTTTCTGACATTTTACTTCCCTAACTATGTTCTCTGCCATCCAGTAACCCTGGCCTCCTTGCTGTTCCTGCCACAAGACACTCCATCTTAGGAGTCTGGAATTGTTGCTGGCTGGAATTCTTCCCCTCCTCATCTCTACCTCCTGGCTTCCTTGGCTTCCTTCAATTGCCAGCTAAAACTCCACCTCCTATAAGAAGTTGTTCCCAGTCCTCCTTAACGCCACTGCCTTCCCTGTTAGTTTCTCCAACTTATACATATATATGTACAGATATGTATACAGAGAGAGATAGATAAAAATGTATTATCATTTATGTCTATGGATGTACAGATGTATTTTTTTTTGTCCATAATTGTCTCCACCAGCAGACTGTGAGCTACTGAAGAGAACAGACTTTTCTCTTTCTTTGTATCCCTACCTGTGCACGTAGTGGCTGTCCCACAATAGCTGCTTGATCAATGCTTACTGATTGTATGGCTACTTTTCCATATAATAAGAAGACAGATTATAGCTCCAAAGAAAAGGATGAAATTAAGGAAGTAAAATAGGGTGATTGGGACGACTATGGTTTTATTGAAGCTGTTCACATCATAGGTGCCATTGTCTCAGTTTTAGCAAAGATATTCTAGTTCAGTAGACTTGTAAGGTACCTGGGGACTGAATGTCTTTTCATTTCTTTTATTTCTTTTTCTTCCCTTGAAAAGTACAAAATTCAAAGTTAATCATTCAAAAACTTGTAAATCCAACTAAACATAATTTGATCTAGCCTGTATGAGTCCATCTTTTCTATGAGGATGTCGAGATCATTTGTCAAAAGTGTCATTAAAATTGAGGCCCACTGGATTCCTCTAATCTACAGTCTCCTAAGCAAGCATATCAGGCTTAAAAATGATGTTCATCTCTCATGACTGTGAGCATAAGCTGATCAACATGAAGCCATGTTGACCATGTGAGATCATTGCTTTCTTTTCTACATACCTATTTTCCATATCTACCATACTCTAAGGAAGTCTGAAGCCCAAGACAGCTATTTTTAGTGACTACCAGGAAGGGTTTTAGAGTCGCAGACTCTCAAATTCGAAAGACATCTCCCATAACATCTAGTCCAACGCATACACAAATAAGAGACCATGTAACAATCCACTATCCCCATTCATTCATGGTGAGCTGTAGTGAGAGGAGGACATAGAATAAATCTCATAGAATCATCCAAGAGCTAGGAGAAACTCCAAAGATACTCTAGCCCAGCCCAGTCCTTCTTCCCCTCTTTATACACCCTGCCCATTTTACATTATACAAAGCAGATTCCTAGAAACTTGCCAAAATCATGCAGTACTGAAAAACAGTTGGGACCTCTCACACCTGGATGATTCCTCACCATTCCTACTCCTTTGGCCAAAAAAAGCTGGTTTACTGCCCCAGCTACACATCTCATTTGCAAAGCTCTCTTTTCTTCTGTCCTAGTGTAGGAGAAATCATTGCATCTGTAGCCATGTAGCTGAAGTTCCAATCCTGGCTGTTACTTACTCATTTTGCAACCTTAGGTAACTCATTTCTATCATCACGCCTCAGTTTGCTCATCCGTAAAACATTCGACTTGTCCTAGATGTCATCTCCAAGGTGGCTTCTGGCTCTAAATCTTATTATACCACTGCATTGCAACTTCTTTCCCTCTTCTTTAACACCTCACACATTTACGGCTCTGCTCTGAGAAATCTGGAACAAATACACCAGTTACTTATTGGGGAAGAAGCCATCACGGTATGATTAATCAACAAGCATCTATGTATTGAGTGCCTACGAGGTGTCAAGCACAGTGCTGGCCACAGGAGATAGAGACAAACATTTAATATGTTCTGTTTTCAAGAAGTACACATTTCATCAGTGGAAAGAATGCAAGGTGTGATCTGAAGTACTCAGAATTCTTTAGCCATCCACTACCTAGGTGACAAAAACATCAATCATAACAACAGAGTTTAGAGAGCATTTGGTTTACAAAGCACTTTTCCTGTGTTAACTCATATGATGCCCTTCAACAACCCTGTGAGGTAGATGCCATTCTGTTTCATGTTTTTCAGTATTCTTGAACCTTACTCCCTGCTACATACTCTGGCCTCTTTTCTGTTCCTTGCATAAAATGGTCCATCTCTTCTTGACTCTGGCCATTTTCACTGGCGGTCCTCTAAGCCTGGAATGCTGCCCTTCCTTATCTGCAGCTCCTGCCTTCCCTGACCTCCCTCAAGTTTCAACTCAAGGCCTACCTTCTACAAGAAGCTTTTCCTAATCCTCCTTACTCTTTCTGAGTGCCCTTCTTCTGAGACTTCCCCCAAGTGAAGCCTGTATAGATCTTGTTTGGACATAATTGTTTGCAGGTCCTCTCCCCAATTAGACTGTGAGCTGAGAACAGGAACTATGTTTTGCCTTTCTGTGTGTCTCCAGAGCTTATCCCAGTGCTTGACGCATGCTTAACCAATGAGTATTGACTTGACTGGTGAGGAAACTGAAGTGGAAAGGTATCTAGTAAATGACTTGCTCAGCAAATGACACAGCTAGCAAGTATATGAGGCAGTCAAGGCTAGTGCTCCAAGCATTGGGACACCTAGCTGCCTCATGAGCGACACATCATTTCAAAAGAAAATCAGATACATATTGATATATACTGTTCTAGGCATCATAGGGGAGATGAAAATATCTGCTAAAATACTGCATATATTATCTGCTAATTGGCCAGAATATGACAACTCATTTAATTTTTAATTTTGTATCTTACTTCATTCATGTCTATATGGAATGGCAGGAAACATGGTCAAGGGGTCCTGTTGTTGCATCTATTGTTTTCCAGATAAAGTTAGCCGATTTTGGCTTTTGCGCTCAACTTACGGCACAAGTCCCAAAGAGGACATCATTCATTGGGACTCCGTACTGGATGGCACCAGAGGTGATAGGAAGACAACCATATGGAAAGGAGGTAAGGAAAAGAAAAATCCATCTTTTCTGCAATCATGAAATACATGAAACTGTACATAGCATAAGGCCAGGAAGAGGGTGAGATCTCAATATATTTCTATACATACCTACATAGCCATACACACAAAACATACATCAATAGATGTAGAGAATATGTACATTTATATGTACATGTGTTTATGTACATTGTACAGGTAAATGTATGTGAATATTTATATGACTATACCTATCTCTATCTATCTATATACATACACATGAACATACACATACACATACATGATGATGTCTTCAGAGCCACAGAAGGAAACCTTTTCTCCCTGGTTCCATTAGTTTACAATTATATGTCTTATACTTTTCCTTCCAGATTTAAGAAAAAATGGCATTACTACCCAGTCATATCATTTACTTGATTAGAAAGGCAACATAGCATGACTGACAGAGCACTAGAATTGTAGTCAGGGGGAAATGGATTGAAATCCTTCCTCAAACTCTTGCTAGTTGTATGACCCTGGGTAATTCACGTCACCCTTGATCTCTCTGTACTTCAATTTCCTCTTTTTGAAAATGGAGGGGAGGATGTGTTAGGAGAGACAGAGCATTAGCCTCTAACATTCCAAACACGTTTAAATCTCGGATCCCAGGGTCATAATTGAATCTGAATTATGTTTAGCTTTCTTCTAAAACTTGAATCTACTCTCCAAAGACAAAAAAATTTGTATCTCAGTCCTTAAGTTTTGTTTAAACAGGTGTCCAGTTTCCTGAGGAGTCTACTCTGAATGAATTAGCAACCACTGTCACGTATAAAATCCAATATTTTTCCATATTGAGGAATCAGCCTCATTGCAGAGTGCAGACTAGAAGTAAAGATGTAGTGAGAATTACTGAAATGAGCAAATTGCCTGAACAAAACCTGAGGATGTGTGTGTACAGTGCAGCTTGTGTAACCTTAGATGATGTACTCAATTCCACTGTTTTCATCTTGGCCCTGAGATACTAACTGTAAATACAGGCCATTGAATAGGGTATAATAGGAATCTATCCAGTGGATAAGATGTGGCAGTAAGTGGAAATTGATACTGTGGTTATTTCATTCCCATTGTTCAGACTTCCTGTTCTTTAACCAGAAATCATTGGGTGTCATCTGCCTGTTCTCCTCCCTGTACCCTGACACTGGATTTAGAAAGCCAATGCTGTACGTTCGAATTTTCAAAGACAACATACAACTGAAAGCTTCCTAAAAGAGAAAGTTTTGCCAAAACAGTTGAACTTCTGGTTTTTTTCTTTTTAACTTCCTTATTTATTCTGAACAATTTGTACTGGAAACTTTTATTTTTAAAAGTTCAGCCAAGTAAATTTTGTGTATATCTTGGCAGCAGGTAGTGGGGGCAATGGTCTGTCCTTTTGGTTTGATAGGTTTAGGGGCCTTCCAATGAGGAAATTCTCTCTACTGATACACACCTGTGAGTGCTGTGTACTTTTCCATAGTTCCCTGAGGCACTGAGACATTAAGTGAATTGCCCAGAGTCACAAAGCTAGCATATGTAAGAGATGATCCCCAGGATTTCCTTAGTCTGAAGGAAGTTCTCTCTCCACTACAACATGCCATGTTGCCTCTCCTATTACCTTCACGGACTACAATTTCCCCTGTTTCTCAGCATTTAAGTTGTTTTTCAGTCTTGGTAATCACACATAATGCTGACGTGGAAATCCTCCAACAGATGGCTTTTTTCATTTTGGTTTTTGCTGATACTTTCAGATTCTATTCCTAACAATGGCGTTATGAGTTCAAAGGCTAGGATGACTTTTTTAATGGTTAATGTGCACTGCCATGTTGCTGTCCAAAATGATTCTGCGACATCAATCCACATCCCTGAGTTTTGATGTTCTGAATTATTTTTGCTTAGCTGGTGATTACGAGGTGGTACCTCAAAGTTCCTTGTAATGTACATCTCTTCGATAGCAAGACTAAGATTTCCCAAGGAATAATTCCCAATTTTGGATGTCATCTTTTGAATATTATCTTTTCGTATCCTTTGACCATCATCCATCTAAACCTAAGGGGAAAAAAAGTATCAGAAATGGGTTCTTTAGAATGTGACACTACTTCAACTTGACTCTCAGTCTACTAAGAGTAACAGAAATATAAGTATCCTATTGTTTCATCTTCACATAAAGCATTTTAAATACTATTTTTCTTAAGTAGAGAGTTGGAAGTGTTCTGTTATTTTGACAATCTCTTTTAATTTGTTGAAGACTTATTCTCAGCCAGCTGCAGGGGGTAGAAAAGGTTCAAGCGAAAGCAACAAACTTTGGAATGATAATGTGTACATTTGCTTTGGTAGAATATTATTGATGAGCTCTACTTCCTTACAAGGGCAACCAGAAACCTTCATGAGAAATTAGATTGTTTTCTTTAGGATCAACTGATACTTAAATGAAACCTCTGTCTAGAAATATATGCTCTCAAAAATCTCCCTCAATGTATTACTGATGAATCATTTGTGAATTACTTGATTTCTGTAGGCAAAATAAGTACTTCAGAATGACCATTTCTCCCTCAATAGTAATCTCTCAACTTGATAAAACAGGTGGATATCTGGTCCATGGGAATAGCGGTAATTGAGATGATCGATGGAAGACCTCCATATTTTACCCAGAACCCATACGAGGCAATGCACAAAATTTATGACGGCTTGCCTCCAAGACCAAAGGCCCTACACAAGGTGATGATGTGTCTTATTCAATATCAAACAATTCTTAATTAACATGTGATGTTGGCATTCTGGGACCAGGGATATTGCATGGAAGCAGTTATCCACTATACCATTAATTTCAACTTGAAATGGATCTATTGATTAGGAGAGAATCCTGGAATCTTAGGAGGGGCCTTAGAGATTCTGTAGCTCTACCCGAAGTATGAATACTCCCTTAAGTTCCTTTTTTTTGGCGTGTGTTACTATTATAACCTCTTTTTTTCTGTCTGAATTGATGGTTCCAGGATAAATTATTTCTAGTAATGGAAAGCATTGCTCTTTTGACTTCCATGTTCCCATCAGGGTTATTTCTCAGAATTAACTGTTTAGACTAAGTGAGCTTTCTGATGACATATTTGAGAAACCAATCGACAAAACTCTGACAATTATCTATGAAAAACCAGTATAACAGAAGGGAAAGAAATTCTACTATTAGAGACAGAAGAAAGTCCGAGGGTAGAATCCCAGCTCTGGAAATTACTAGAGATCTTGGTCTGCTGACTTGTCCCCCTCAGCCTGTTTCTTTCTACACAAAATGGTGATAAGAATCAATTGATTACCTGTCTCACGAGGTAGTAGTCTGAATCCCATTCAATAATATAGGCAATGGATTTTTCTTACCCAAAAAGGACTTTGTGAAAGTCAAGTGTTGTTGGGGTGTGATGATTTATATTTTCTTATTTGTGATGCCTGTGTGATATTACAGGTTTCATCAGGGCTTCAAGGGTTATTACACTCTATGTTAATAAGGGAACCCTCCCAGAGAGCCACAGCGGAAGACCTGCTGGTACACCCATTTTTGCAACTAGCAGGCCCACCGGAATGCATGATACCTCTCCTCAAAAAGAGATACACACCTCTAACAGGTAGGCCCTGTACTTCAAGGTCTGAAGGAGGATTTCCCAGGTGAGATTTGGGGACAGCATGAAAACCATGGGGAAGTCTAAACACCTGTCATTTCCGTTATTTTTTTGAGCCCTTCAGCCAGCAAACCTGAAAGACTTCAGATACAGATTTCTGTTTCAAAAGGTAATAACACATTGCACATGTAGGATAAGCCACAGGAGTTTGCTCTAAGAGGAAAAGCTTTCTGAAGTACTTCAAGTACTGCTGCAAATATGAACTTAGTTTTGAAAAAGAACAACAACTATCTCTGGTCACTCTAGGTAACATTAAGGAGGTTGTCTAATTAATGGGTTTCTAATTAGATTTATATTATATATTCATATAGCCATATTGAAAGAGCAAAGAATTAAGTGTAAGATTACTTGCTGTGGCTTGAATATCCCTGTTTCTGTAAACGGAAAGAGATTCTCTGTGGCAAACAGGATTAAAAATTTCATAAAAGTCAGCAAAAAATATGTGTTTCTGCAAATGGACATATATTTATGTAACATCTATGTGAAATTTTAGAATCCAAAGTGCAAATGCTAGCAAACTAGAGGCCTGGAATTTCAAGGGAAAAACTGTCTGCCTTAAACTGGAAGATACAGATATTGTTTTTAAAAATCTTTTTAATAACCAAAGGAACTGCTAATAACCTTTGCATAAGACAGGAAATTTTGGATTCCAAAATTTTCAACAGCGTAACAAACATTTTTGTGTAATTTCCTTATCTTAGATTTTTGGGAAGGATTCACTGAGTTTACAGAACTTGTCCTGAACTTGTAGCTTAAGAGGTTTTCTGAGCACCAACTACTGACAGAAAGAAAGCTGCATTAGCAAAGACAAAGAAATGTTTGCATTTTCCCCGTTATGCTTTTGGGAGGCTGAACTAATTTACTAAATGAGAGGATTCTTTGAGCAGGGAGGAAATATCCCTTCCTTCATGATCTTGCAGAAGGAAAGTGAACGACACTCAGTAACTAATGAAAGAATACCTCTTAGCACTTGTGATTACCAGCTACCCCGTCAGCTAGAAGAGGCAATATGTGATATTTTGCTCTAAAACAGAGATTCAGATGGGCTCAACCTTACACAGACCACTGCAGATTCATGAGTAAGGAGAATTTCCTCAAGGGAATACATTAGAAAAGTCATTCTAGACAAGTAAATAAGCTGGTTTGAGCTAGTACCTATCTACATCTGTCATGTTTCTTTGGAGAAAATAATTCTATAAAACTAATCAGTTACAAGAGGTAAAGCTATCTAGAAAGTGAGTTGGTTCTTTTGGGATCAATATAGGATATATATGTGTTAAAGTGAGATTTAAGAAGATGTGGGTTGGAATGGTGCCTCTCATGTTTACGCACTCTCACCATGCACAAGTAAATTAACCTCTGAGGCTCAGTTTCCTCTGTAAAATGAAGGAGCTCTAACATCCCTTCTAGTTCAAAATCGATGATCCTATGATTCAAAGACAAAATGATTTCTTATTCTGAAAGAGGACTAAATACAAGCACTTTGTAAACCTGGTTCAAAGATAGAGGTGCCAACCCTTCTTACCTGTAAGGCTGTATTTATACAAACCCACGCGTAGACGCTTCACTGGCAACAGTCACAAAACCCTTCTCTCAAACTGTAGCACGTACTGTTATGCTGCTCCATAGTTGAGGTTTAGATGGCAACACCTGTGTGTCGTTGTGACCCCAGCCTAAGATTTAGATTTTAGGTCGATACATCATCTGGCTCATCCCCTTTCCTTCTGGCAGGTAAAGTATGCCTTATGATGCAGCCAAAAGTAGTCCAAAAACTTGGAGACGAGACCTAGGATGGAATTCCAATGTTTATATTTACCAACTCTGTGACCTAATCTTTCAGACCTTCAGCTTCCTGCAATGTGGGCATAAACCTGCCCATAATGAGAAACAGCTTGATGGAATGGTTAGAGCCCTGGGCTTAGAGTCAGAAAAACCTAAATTCACATCCGATCTCACGTAATTATTAGCTGTGCAACATTGGACAAGTCATGTAGTGCGCTCTACCTCTACCTTGCAAGGTTGGCAAATGGTGTTTGATGCAGAGGAATGATAAGTGACAAAAGCTAACTAGAGATGGTCATTTGACTGATAATCGAGAATGGTGCTAAATCTCAGCCTCTTACAGAACCCACCATGACAGAATAAAGGGCTGCTGCTTCCTAAAGCCAGTGGTGATTGGGACAAGAAACTAGAAAAGCAAGAATCCCTTGGGGCTTAATTCTTCCTATTCAGGCTGGGTCCCCTCACACAGACTTCTTTGATGGGAGTCGTTCAAAATTATCAACCAAAACGTTTCTTATGTGCCAAGAAATAATGCTAAGTTCTAGGGATAAAATGGCAGAACTAAAATACCTTGAGTTATGCTCAAAGAGCTTACATCCCAACCATATACATTTGTTGAGTCAGCCTGTGAAAAGAAATCATCTTCGTTGTGGCCCACTCCATTACAATTTTACCCAGTGCTTTCATGGACAACTTCGGGTTGCTTTTGCTTGTTCTAGGACATCGATTGTGACAGAGAATGAAAGGCAATACTTGAACAATTGTTTGCTTTAGCTTCAGCTTATAGAATGCCCTTCACGTGTATTGACTGTTTTTTGGTTTTTTTTTTTTTATCAGCACAACAGTTGTGGTGTAAATAAAGCCAAAGAATATCATTTTTGCACTAGGGTCATTTTATCCTTTTACAATTTATGGCACTTAGCTTCTGGCTTTCACTGCTGCTTAATGATTGTTCAACTCTTCCTTTAGTAACCCCCTATTTCATTCCCCATAGTTACTGCTCAAACCCTCAAATGCTCCACCATAACCCCATTCTGATGCTCACAGATTAGATAATTCCTACTTAGGAATGGGGTGGGGAAATGGTGGCCCTCTAGGTCCGTAAGCGCAACCTTTTGACTGAATCCAAATTTTACGGAGCAAAACCTTGCATTTTTATGAATACATTTTCATTCACCTTTTACATTTTTCTTTTCTTTTTTAAATGAATGTATTTAACATGTCAAAGAACAAAATAAGTTTCAATGAAATGATCCTCCCAGGTTGACTGCCCCAATTAGAGCATTAGGAAGCCATAAGGGCTAAACTGAAGGCTACTACACTCACTACTGAGTTCCAACTCTCCCCGCCTCCCTACCCCCGCAACTGGCGCTACTACCACATCAGGCTGGTTGATGAGAGTTTATGGGAGTCGAGTATGCCAGTCTGTTATCAGCTTTAGACAAAGGTGCACTGTGTTTCTGATTGAAGTAGAATGTGTGAATGGTTGCACAACTGGACAGTATTTGTTAATTCCATCTGCTTAACAGCCCATCATGTCAAAGAACACCAAGAGAATGCTGGAAAAAGAAAAAAGGTATCTTTTAATGAGTTTTGGGAATTGCAATATAAGCTTGTTTCTGCTAAAAGATAAGACTTGCTTACTTTGTGATACTGCAATATTAACATTCAAGAAATTCAATGCTCGTCAGCATAATACTCAGAAGAACCAGAAATCTTTTCAATGAGAGGGAGAGGCACCAAAGCTTGTCTTCCACAAATTAAAAGATGTAAAGCAAAAGCAAAGACAATTCTTGCAAGTGGAAAGAAGACCTGGAAATCATGCCACTGAAGCGACTTATTAGTTAGCTTATATACACAGGGGAAAAAGGGCAGCCATTCAGTAAGGTAGAAATTGTGAAAGAATACATTGTCGAAGTTGTAGGATGCTTAGCCCTGATAACGTTCCTGCCTCTTTCAAGGACAAGCATAACTGATTAGCAGCATGAATTAGCCTTCAACTTAACGGAACGACTTCATGCAATACTTCAAAAAGAAAATGTATATTATTCAATCCCTTTGGATCAATCAACTGATACTAGTGACTCAGTGCAGGTTATATATACTTCATTTGGCTCCCAACAGAAGATTTTCACTGCTACAAAGAGCTACTTGCTTTGGGCACTCTTGCCAACAGAACCCGGGGAATGGATATATGCAAATCATTTGAAGAAGATGCAGCTGTTACAGACCTATAAATTGGAAAATACGATGAAAGGTTCACTGAATTTGAGAATCATGACATCACACTCAAATTAGCATTTCAGCCTCATCTAGTTGATCTCACCAAGGCACTGAAAGACTACAGATGGAATTGACTGAGCGCTCAGTAGATGTCATTTTAAAGTCATCCTTTGAGGCAAAAAAGATCCAATTGAAATATGGCAAAAATGCAGCAGAATACCCACACCTTTGGCAACACGCCCAAAAAATGCTTTCTTGCTTTTCAGCCACTTCTTGCTGGGAACGTACATTCTCCTACCTCACCCAAATCAAGATGCCCTGAAGGTCACAAATGACCGATACCCATTTGGAACATCACCTGAAACTGTGGACCTCCATGCTGCAACTAAATATGCAAATGCTTTCCAACAAAAACTCATTAAAAGGTTAGTTCGCTTTAAAATTAACAAATACTTTTCATTTTTTGAAATGAAGTACATAGGACTTCCATTTTGACAAACTAATCCACATTTTCAAGTATCTATCTGAAGTTTCTTGAATGTGGCCTTATTTGATTGCGGCCTTTTAACATGAAAAGTTCCCCAGCGCTGGCTCAGGAGGTGGAGGCCAGCTCCACTTCCCTCAGCCCTCAACCCTGTCAGTGTTATCACCCATCTTCTCTCTTCCCAGAACTATCCTTACTCTGAATCCTCCAGATCCCACATCCCAACCTGCCCGCCAGATATCTCCATTTGTCTACTGATGAACCCATTAAATACAACATGTACAAAACCAAACATTATCTTTTGCCCTAAACAATCCAGACCAGTGTCCTGTGCTCAAAACTTTGTTTCTGGACTCTTCCCTCTCCTTCACCTCTCATGTCGAGTCATTAAGTGCTACAGATTGCACCTCTGAAACACCTCACATCTGTCTCCTTCTCTCTCTTCCCGCTGCCAGCATCCTACAATAGACCTTTATCACCACCATCGTGGACTATGATAAATAGCCTCCTAACAGATTTTTCAACCTCTCCTAACTCCCCACTGCAAGCCCTCTGTCAAACCAATCTTCTTTATTGCTCTGCTCATAACTCTTCTGCTCAAATATGTTCAGTGCTTAACCTGTTTCCTACTAGTTCAAGTTCAGTCTCCTCTGCCTGGCATTCAAGACCCTTCATAAAATGAGGCCACCTTGTGCTCCTTTGTCCACATGCTCCGATAACAGCCCAAGTGGACTACTCTATGCTCCTGAAAAAACCCTCCTTCAATTGCCTCTGTGTCTTGGTAATACTCATCGCTTTGCCTACAGTGACCTCTTCAAGCTGTCACCAAACATCTCTTCCTTGAAGCTTTCCCTCTTCATTGTCCCCTGTAGGTTGTAACCTTTCCATTGGACCTCACACACCTTTAATATGACTTTCATTTGGACCTCTCTAATACAATTTTTCATGGTATGTTGTGCATTATACTTGCCTAAGTGCCTTACTTCTGGACTAGACTATACATTCCATGAGGCCTTCTGTTCCCCCCCCCAGTACTCAAAACAGTGCTCTGCACAGAGTAGCTACTTAGGAAGAACTTCATGAAACAAGATTTAGAATTCAGAGTGATATGTGAACTGTACAGAGTGACCAGTTTGGAAGATATCATTCAGCAGTTAACACACCTCGAAAGAGCCTCCCAACTGCTTTTTCCTTTGGACCACTGCTCTGCCAGGCTTGCATTTAGGTCCCGTTGTTCCATTCACTTTCATTCAAAGAATATCACAATAGGAAGGGACATCAGAGGTCATCTTGTCCGAGCCATACTTGAATGAGAATCTTCTCTCTAACTTTTTGGACAAGTACTTATAGGACCATTACTTGAAGACTTGTAATTGAGGGAAATTTACTACCTCATGAGGGAGCACTTTCTAAGTTTGAACATCTTTAATTACTGGCTAATATTGGGTAATGCTGTATACTTAGAGATTTCAAACAGATTTGAGGCTCTTTCCAAAGATGAGAGCACTAGCTGTTCTGTTTCTCCTTCAAAAACTGATACAGTAGAACTATTAGATTTATCCCAAGGAAGAAGAGAAGAGTACTAGGGGTTGTTGATTCCTGCACAGGAGTACTGAGGCACATATTTTTGAACTAATAGCAGTAATGGAGAGGTCTTTTGTCTTTTAAGCTATAGCACAGACCTTTCCAAAGGCTTATCAAAATAGATGACAGCTACTCATTTCTGGTGATTCATGTGGACACAATTGGTATTAACTGGAAGAAATCTAAACAGAATTTCCAATCATTATGAATTCTTGGGCTAGAAATTGGAAATTACGTGGCCACAGAATGTATTTTTTTTTCTGGCTGTATAGAGCCCACTTGAGGCTAGAGATGAATAAAACACAAGGTGATGTGGGTAGTGAACAGGTGACTTCGTAGGTGGTGTCTCAGAATAGGATCTGTATTTCGGGACCATGGCTTAGAATATAGTGTTAACAAATTTCTGCCACAAGATGGAGTACATGAAGAAATTTCATCCTTTAAAAGAGAGAGGAACCCTCCAAGGGGGAATTCTATTCTCTGTCTGTCTCACTAAGAGAACCAGTGGCTGCTGTGAACATGATGGAAACCCTGGAAGGAAATAACCATTCCCTCCTAGAATCTGTGACAGAGGAGAGAGAATCCTAGAATATCCTGACACATAATAGATTTTGGGAGTGGTGAAAGGAAAAGATCTGATACTATAGACTAAAAATCATACTACAGAAATCATCCCAGGAAGAACTCTTACAAGGGAACTTACAAACGAAAACTATTCCAGTGAGGAAAGAAAGCATTAGTTTGAAGAGACCCATGTGGATGCACTGGAATCTCATCCACCAATAGAGATTTGCTTTCAAGAAATTTCAGAAGATGGTAACAAGGCCAGGCAACTGAGGGAGAATAGAAGAGCATCATATAGTCCTAAAAAAGCAATGCCAGGAGAGCTCAAGTTCATAATGACCTGAGACTGGTACAGGAAGGTAAAGGCAGCCAAATGTAGGTGGAATGGGGAGAAAAAGAGGATAAATAAGAGATGGAACCTTTGATTGGGGTGGATGAAATGAGAAGTGACAACAGAGAAAAGGCAGAGATACTCAAATCTAATGTGGCTCCTATTTGCCAATGAAAATGACCTTTGCTCTGGAAATGGCAAAACTAAAATGACTGATACGGAGTTGATGCCCAAGGTGTGGAAAGAGATAGAGTACAACAGTACCCAGTTCACTTTGACAAATCCAAAACATCTAGCCCAGATGAACTACATACTCACATACAAAAAGCAAAACAACACAACACAACAACAGCTAAACAAGCAAACAAAGAAATCAGACAGTTGTATTTGCTGAGCCAGTAGCACCTGAAGAAATATGGAGGGAAAGAGAGGAACCACCAAACTGGAAAAAGATGAATTTCATAATTTTCAAAACAGAAAAAGAGCAAAATGTACAAACTACACGCCAGAGAGTTTTAATTGCTCACTAAAGAAATGGTTGACAAATACTGAGAAAAGGAAGTCATGATTATTACAGAGAGCCAATATGGCTTGAAGTATAGATCATGCCAGATGAACCTCATTTCCTTTTCTGACCAAAGGACTAAACTAGTAGATCAAAGGATTTCTGTTGCCCTGGACTTAGCAAAGCTTTTGATAAAGGATACCATACTCTTCTTGAAGAGAAGATAGAGAAATATGGACAAGATGATAACGTAATCAAATGGATTCAAAACTGGTTGAATGACTGAATTCAAATTCCTACTCTTTCAGTAATGGTTCAAAGTTAACCTGGAAGGGAGTCTTCACCCTCTGGGGTACCCAAGTGTTCTTTTTTTTTTTTAGCTTTCATTCACATTGCATCTTTTACCAGTTACATGTAAAAACAATTTTTTACATTTCTTTTTAAAATTTCTGAGTTCCAAATTCTCTCCATTCCTCCCCCTCACCCCCCTCATCCCCTTAGAGAAGGCAAGCCATTATATATAGGTTATACATGTGCAACCAGGCAAAGCATAACCATGATATTCATGGTTGTAAAGAAAACAGAGACAAAAACTTTAAAATAGGAAGTAAAAGCCCAGAAAATATCACCCCAGGAAAAACCATGGAACAGCTGAACCAGAAGAAAAACAGGGCACAGCAGTCCAGTAGCCCAGGTAACTTGAGGGATTAACAGGAAAGGGCCCTCTTGCCCTGGGGAGCAGTACAAAATGAGAGGAGTCCCAGCAAGCCAGTGGAAAGCCCCAGCTTAGCAGACAAGGAGGAGATCCTGAAACCCAGGTGGTACAGCAGGCAGACACCAACACCAGGAGCCCCAAGGGCCTCAGTGGGGGTAGGGGAACCTGTGGAAACCAGCTCAGAAAACCACCAGGTGCCTGGGCATTCTACAGCAACCGGGTCTTCTGGTGCCTCAGCAAAACTAAGGGAAGCAGCCCTGCAAGGGGCCCCAGGGAGATAAACATCCTGCAACATCCATCTGAAAGGAGCTGAAGAAAGCCAAAAAGGAAGGAAAGGCCCAGGTCAGCAGGAAATCTCCAGGGGCCACACTACCCAATCCTACCCCTAGACTTCCAGTGTGGCTGATTCCAGCCCAACGGCCGGTAAGCTGCCAGAACCCAATGGCCTCCACCTGCTAACATCGGAGGCCCCAGCACACAAAGCCAATGACCAGGCCCTAGGCTCCCAACACAAGAAGCTTGAGTCAGTGCCCTCTGCTCCCCAGCAGGAGAGCTCAATCTTTTGAAAGGCCAGGAAATAAGCAAACACCATGGGTAAAAAGAACACGTTCCATCCATTCTTATTATGGGAACAGTGAAGATCAAGGCAGAAATTTGGAAGAGGACAGCATTGTCAACACACCCACATTTGGAAATCAAAAGGCAATATGAACTGGTCTGAAGCCCAAAAAGCCACCTTAGAAGAGTTCAAGAGGATTTTCAAAGTGAAATGACAGAGGTGGAAGAAAAAATGGGAAAAGAGATGAGAGGTATGCAAGAGAGTCAATAGCTTGAAAAAGGAGGGGCAAAAATGAACTGTAGAAAACAGTCCTTAAAAAATACAATTGGCCAACTAGGAAAAAAGTACGCTGAAGAAACCAAGTCCCTAAAATATACAAGTGGCCAAATGGGGAAGGAAGTACAAAATCGAATAGAAGAAAAGGAAAGTAAAAAAGAAAGTGTGCTTCAATCTCTATTCAGATACCATCAGTTCTTTCTCTGGGGACAGACAGCATTTTCATCATAAGTCCTTCAGAGTTGTCTTGGATCCTTGTATTGCTCAGAATAGCTAAGTTCTTCACAACTCCTCATCTTACAATATTGCTGTTACTTTGTACCTACTACATTTGACTTTGCATCAGCCCACACAAATCTTTCCAGGTTTTTTCTGACAGCATCCTGCTCTTCATTTCTTATACTACAATAGCCTTCCATCAGACTCACATACCACAACTTGTTCAGTCATTCCCCAATTGAGGGGCTTCCCTTCAACCTATAATTTTTACCCCCCCAAAAAGAGCTGCTATAAATATGTTTGTACATAGAGGTCCTTTCCCTTTCCATTGTTGACCTCTTGGGGGATACATTCCTAGTAGTGGTATTGCTAGGTCTAAGGGATGCAAGGTTTGAGAGCCCTTTGGGCATAGCTCCAAATTGCTCTACACAATGGTTAAGTCAGTTTACAACTCCAGTAACAACAATGCATTTTTCCCACATCCCCCATTATTAGGCTAACAATGGTCCTGGTCCATACCGATGACCCCAAGATAACTGCCTCAGTGGTCTCCAGTACTCCAAGTTCTTAAATGTTAACAAGTATGCCACTTCACCAGCTGAGAAACTTCATTTGGGTTTACAAAAGGGGCAGAAAACAGCTTTCTCCTAATGGCCACAAGTCAAAATTACTAACAGTCTTGTTCTATAAGGTACCTTTGTTTCTGATCATAAGTAGGCATCCTGCCCACTCCAGGATAACTTAGGAGACAAGAAATCAATTGTGAATCTTGAAGCAAGAGGATCACAAGTAATGTGGCAATGAATAACTAGCCTACTGTCTGATGACAATGTTTGAAAAACAGGATTGAGTTCAGGGCATAGAAATGAGCTAACACTTGGCCAAGTCACTGTAGCTCATCTATTTGGGCTGAAGGTGTCTTGTCTCCTCTCCACAGAGAGAAAGCTATCATTCCTTAGGGTTTTAAAAATGGGATTCTGTTAGACTGCTCTGAGCTAGTAAGCAAGAGTCAATCCTGTGGTGATACACTGTTTACTTTGAAATAGGACAACTGTAAACTGTCCTCTTAAATTATACATAGAGGAACATTAGCAATCCAAATTCATTAAGGCGATTTTGCCAGTTTGCATAGACACTAAGGAGATCTGTACACTGAACGGCATTAAGGAATTCTCATGTGGCACTAAGAAGCCCAAATGTGCCGACCGAAATATTATGTAACAAAATATTTATAGGTGAACAACTCTTGAGCTGGTTAACATCAATACTGTACATTTGACAGTTTTATCAACTACATAGTTTGAGTTACAAAAGAAGATCATGCATTATTTATCAAGTGTAAGCTTTTTTTGAAAAGCCCCATTGTTTGAATGGTTAGTGGGGGTAGTTTTAGGTACAAACATTGAGTCCACAAAACACAAATCCAGTTTCTTTTGGCTGTTGGTAATTCAAAGAAACTTCTCCAATGACTAAGTTACTCTGAGAAACATGTAGCCCAGGAGATTTTTCTAAGTTAATTTGTGCAATTGAAAGGGTTTGCCAATAATCCTTTTTTAAAGATGTTCAACTTCCTGTACAAGGAGAAATGACATTTCCCAATCAAATTACATCATTTAGAACAGAAATTCTCCAAATGTCCATTTTCTACTTTTCACTTTTTTTGTTAGCAGCAATACTTTTTTCTGAACCTATTTTCAAGCCAGTTACAATTTGTTCTTCAGATCAGGCTGTTTGAAGGACACAAGATCTCATTTCAAATTGTGGCACCCAAAATTCCTACAAAGTGTAACAGCACTCAATTTTCATTGATAGCAGCAGTTTACAGAACAAGTTTTCAACGTAGGTTAACAATTTGTGTACTGAATAACAAAGTGTTTCAATGACATGGACTTTCCACTTTCCACTCACTAGTTACCATTTGGAATATTTACAAATGTTGATAAAAGAATGCTTTCTAACCGCACATCTCTCCAAAATGCTAGAGTTTTACACTTAACCCTCAGTTCTGACCCAATTAGGGAGGGTCAGGTTTTAGCTGTTGTAGAACTTTGTACAGGAAAAAGAACTTACAAACTGCAATCCCAATCTTTCTCAAATGAAGAGATTCAAGTGTCCCACTTCGAAGTTTTCATTGGGAGTGATATTTAAGGGGTTTGTTTGTAGAATATTTAAAAGGTTCTCCAACAAGGTAAGCTCCCCATCATCTCCTCTGTTGGCTGTTGTTTGCCAGGAAAGAAAAGGAAGAAGCTCCCAGGGAGCAAAAGGAATGGCAGACACTGAAAGAGAATGTGTATCAGCTTGATGAGAGTGTGGTAGCTGTAGTAGTGGATGAATGAAACAAACCCACTGAAACAGGTGGTCTATGATCAAAATGACTAATTGTATAAAATAGGGTTTCTTTGGTTTTTTCCACTGAAAAACAACTTGTGCTTATCCTAGGGCATTCTGCACAAAAGGATGAAAGGATGATAAATCAGAGGGAGGTGGAAGATGAATCTTAATGCTATTTTTCATGAGCCTATTTTGTCCATTTCCAGGGTCTAGGTATTATGATAGTGGCATCTCATGCTGAAATGTCACCATACTCGGCACTGGGAAAATCTCCTGTCTTTCAATCTAAAGGAGGGAAAAGATACCACATGTATACAAAACAATACCGTCTCAGGGTAGAGAAATGGTGTTTAATACACATCTAGTCTCTCTGAAATTCCAAGAAGTCGTGAGGGCTCTAACATATCTGAAACAAAGTGGCACTATAAACATCTTCCCCGTTTCAAATGAGCTCTAAAACTCAAAACCACTAGAGGAGGATTCCTTTCAATGCCTCAGTACTTTAGGAAAGTCCCTAATCATCTCTCCCCCTGACTTCCTTTAAAAAAAAAAAAACTCCAGACAACCACTTCAGGTAAGTTGGTGTGAAAACTAGAATACAGAACAGTCTGAAAAATTAAAAAAGAAAACCAAGTATTTGAGGAAAAGGAGAGGGCAGAGTTAAGGCATCTTTAAAAAAAAATCCCCTAGGCAAGTCACTTAACCCCAATTGCTTAAATAAATTTAAAAAAAAATTTTTTTAATCCACATGGCTTTGGTTTACCGAAATGTGTGTACACTGTTAAAGAGAAAAGGAAATATGTCAAAGCATGTGGAAAATATGAAAACTCTCTGCATACATAGTAGGATAATTCAGACACTTTATACATGTGAATATCAAACTCAAGAGCCTTCTCCATGTGAACCTCCGTATGCTCACCTAGATACTGATCTTACAGAAGATGGTAACCCCTAAGTCTGGGCAGAAGTTACTTACCAAGAATTGTTGTCTGCAAGGGTGGGAACCACGGAATTTCATTGGTTGGTGAGCAGCCCGACTTGAATTTTTCCAAATAGTCGGTTTGTGCAGGTTGATGACACTCCAGAACTTTAATGGCATCTTCAACCTTCCTTGCTATGAAAAAAGAATCCTCCCAGGGTTGCAATAGATCCCTAAGTGCGATGCTTGCCGTCTTGATTGTGTTCACAGATCCCCAGGAGTCTGCCTAATTTTCCTTTTCCTGCGCTTGTCTTCCCGCAGCTCCGCCTTGCTCTACCTCGGGCTCCATTCCTCCACCGGGAACAACGCACTGATCTGGATACGGATCCCCTCTCCTTCCCTCCCCCCTACCCCTCAGCCCACGGAGTAAGTGAGCCCAGGCAGCCCCGCTTCTAGCCACGCTCGCGGCCAAACGTCAGTCCTCCTCCTCCGGTTCGGCTTCAACTTCATCCTGGAGGCGGCTTCGTCCCGCCGCGACCCCGACCAAGGGCGCGGGGAAGGAGGGAAGGAGGGAGAGACGAAGGGAGGAGGGGGAGAGAGAAGGGCGGGAGGAAGGGAGGAAGAGAAGAAGGAAGGGAGGGACGGACGGAAGGAAGGAAACAAGAATGGGAGCGCCAGAGCGCCGGAGCTGGGACACGCCCAGGAGGCTGCGCCTCTGCAGCCAGAGAAGCCACAGGTCCACGCGCAGCCAGCCCGCCGCCCGCCCCCTCTCTCTATCCCACTGAAAGCCTTTCCAGGCCTCCAGGCGCGCCGAGGCCGCGGCAACGTGACGCCCGCGGAGCACAGGCAGCGGGCGCTGCGACTCCTCCCTCGCGGCTGCGGCTCCGCCCTGGAGGCTGCGGCTCCGCCCCGGCGCCTGGGACAGCACTGCCCTGGAGGGAAGGGTCGCCCTCCAGCTTTTTAGGGCGTCACCTTGGGGCTGGTTCCTCCTCCCAGGGACACTTGTTTCGAAACTGAAGGAAGGAAAGCAGACGCCAAGCCGAGGAAGCTCAAGGAGAGAGCCTCATTCATGAAATAATCCTTGGTCTCCTTGCCAGCCAGAGAAACATGACAGCCCAAGACAGCGCTAGTTTGGAGTAGAAACTCAGTCAGTCAAACATTGTGGCGGAATAGGAGGGAAGACTACCAGCAATGTTGCCTCCTGCGAGTGTAAAAAGCAGCGAAAGAGGAAACCAGCCTGCAGAAAGCTTGGTGTGACACTCGAGTGTGTGATTTATGGAGGAAGCTGGGAAGACAGCAGATGTTCAAAGGATCTGACTTTCATCTCTCTAGCAATTTGTTATCAGTGACAGTGGATCCCATACATTTAGATTGTGAGGCGTCAGCACCCCCGTGTACTGCACGAGGATATAGAAATGGCACAATAGCATAGTAGGCTTAGACATGGCAATCACCTTTGACAGCTTGTTAAACTCACTTTTTTTTTAAACGATGCCGAAGTAGCATTCAAGTAAAGAAAGAAGGAAAGGCTGGACTTGAGCAAAAATACACACACAGATACACACACACACACACACACACACACACATATACATACATACAGAGGGAGAGAGAGACCAGAGTGTTAGGAACAACACAAATTTAAAGGCACTCTGAGATTTATTTTCAAAATAACTCAAATTGGAAAAGATTGCAAAAGAATGGAAAAGATGAAGAAACGCATTGTTTTCCATTAAAAATCCAAAGAGAAGACTTTTGGTAGCTACCAACCCATATGATTACTTTCTTATTCCTAAAATATAAATAATTATGAAAAATGAGCTATGCCTGCCTTAGAAAAGAATATGGAGATATTGTCACTCCCTTGCAGAGGAGACTAGGAAAGTATCAGTAGCTACTCAGTCATATGCAGAACTAGGTAGAAGAGGAACAAGAGATTTAGGGGATGCAAAAAATAATCTCATGAATCTAATGATTAAGCTTATTTTCAATGAAAGGAGCTCCCTTGGGTGGCTGTGGTTTGTTGCTTCCTTTAAGGTCTTCAAGGCACTTCAGGACAAATTTCAAGGAGACTGGACAGGTTTTCATTTCCTTGGGGCCTTGAGCCAGTTCCAAAAGCTATGGACTGGCCCGATTTAGCCAAGCTGCAAGTAATGTTGCATTGCTTTCTGAAGACTCTTTGAACACAGGCTGCTCTGTACTATTTTGAGATATCCTTCAATGTTTCTGAGGTCACTGATTGCATTGGGTACCCCAGGATGTCAGCTGGTTAAATGACAAAACATCAGTTATTCTATGTTATTGTATCTGAGTCAGAAGATAAAGAGCTACAGGAGATACATAGGGTATTCTAATGACGTTTTGGATTTGCACAGTACTTTAAAAGAAAACCAACACTGCCATATACCTTATCTCATTGGATCCTTACAACAACCCTGTCCTGTGAGACAGGGAAAGCATTACTTTAATTTTAAAGATGAAGAAACTGAGTGTAGAAGTGACTTGTCCAGTATCAAATAGCTAAATGTTATAGAACTGACAATGCAGCCTGGGTCATCTGACTCTCTTATCGGGTATTTTCATAGTACATCATGCTGTGTTCTAAAGCCTACTAGTGATTGGGCTCTTGAGGGGAGGAAAGTTTGTCTTTGGATGGGGAGGCACTGGAAAGTCTTCCATCAAAGTGAAGCCGAACAAATATATTACCAAGATCGATTAGTGAACTGAACTTCTAATGGTGACAGGCAATGACACCCTCCCCCTGCCCGAGAAAGAAATAGAATATTCCCTGGATCCTGGAGCAAAACACTTAATTACCTTGTGTTTTCCTCCCCCTCCACCTTACCAAAGAAGTCTTCTTTTGACTTGCTGAGGGAACTCAGGTTTTTGCATAGATAAGTCTCTGTAATGGTTTCAGATCTCCTGAGTGTAGGCATATATATATATGACACACACATACACACACACACATGCATATACATAGATAAACACATGGAGATGTATACATATTATATGTGTATACGTGTATTGTACATATGTATACATATGTATGTATGTGGGTGGGTATATGTACATATATATGTATATATACACACAAACATTGTGTGTGTGTGTGTGTGTATTTATCGCTAATGGTATTGAGTCAGTGATTTCTTCATTGTAGAAACTCCCCACTTGAAAACACCCTCATGCAGGTGGGCAACTCATCTGCAACTTCTAGCCATTGTTCTTTCCATGGACTTTGCAGTAGTCACTGTGTTTGTGTATTTGTGTGTGTGTGTGTGTATATGTATGTGTGTATTCCAGAAAGATCAAATGATAAATGAAGTCCTTATGTGCAGTACTGACTGATTTCTGAGGTGCTGATTTTCTGAGCTCACACTGAAACTCCTCTGTAGGGGTCTGAGGAGGTTCCAGCACAACAGAAATTATGTCTAGCTCTACAACCCTCAGTCAAAAGCTATGGCCACTTGAGTCATTTTTCATATAGTACTAAATTATTTGAACAATTCACATTTCCCCCAGCAATGTATTTGTGTACCTGTCTTTGCCAGTCCTTTCAACATTGACTATTGCCATCTTTGTGAATTTGCTGAATGGGAGGTAAAACTTCAGACATGGCTTGATTTGCCTCTCTCTTCTTATTAGTGCTTTGAATCACTCTTTTGTTGTAAAGAGCTTGCAATTCTCCTTTTCAGAAAACATTTTTCATATACTTTTTATAATTGCCTCTTTCCAACAATTGGTTCATAATTCACTCCCTAGCCATAACTTGAAGAGGCACAGGCGGGGGGGGGGGGGGGCAAAGAGAAGAGCGAAGGCAATAAGCATGCATTCAGTGCCTGCTTTGTACCAGGTGCTGTGGTTTGCTTTAGATACATTCTCTTATTTGATTCTCTTCGTTCCTAGCTTTTAAGATATTTTCTCTAATATCTGGTTCCCATCCATTTTAAAGTCATCACAGTATATTATATGAAGTTATTATTCTAACCTAATTTGTGCCAGACTCTTCTAATTTTCCCATCCATTCGTATCAAACAGGGAGTCTTTCCTAGGTAATTTCTGTTTGCAGCTTTATTGAAGCTGGGCTATTTAGTTCAATTATTTCTGATTTTTCCATATCTAGTCTGCTGCACTCATCTCCATTTTTTTAAACATACCGATCAGTGTTAAGGATTACTGTTTTACAATGCAGTTTGAGGTCTGGAAGTGTTATTTATCATTTTTCCTGCTTTTTCATTATGTCCCTTGATATGCTAAGATCTTTTGCTATGGCAAATGAATTGTGTAATTATTTTGTCTAACTCTGTAATGAATTCCTTTCGTAATTTTCTATTTATAGCACTACATCTGTCAATTGATTTGGTAACATTGTCACTTTCATGATATAAGCATAGCCAGGCCATGAACTCTGACTACCCCTCCCTACCGCCAGTTATACAAGTTCCTTATTTCTTTAAGGAGTATTGACTTTCCAATTATTTCTTATGCTTTGTAGTTATGTTAAATTTAACTTTCCTTTCTGTTAATGCCTCCTGTGTTTTGCTGTGACCAATTACAAATGTTGTTGATTAATATTTGCAAGAGGTGACAGTGACAGATGGGAGGTTGGAGATGGCAGTTTTTTTCCAACTGTCATCTTAATGAGTTTGTTTGAGGTTCCCATATGATTTTCTTAGTAAACTATCTGGTCATCATCAAACTGAGATAGTTGTATACACACTTTGTCTTCTTTCTCTTGTGCTCGTCATTTCTCTCTCTGTCTCTGTCTCTCTTTGTTATTGCTAACGTGTAGATTTTTTTTGTTTTAAAGATGAGAAAGGGGGCTATCCTAATATTTATTAGGAAAGCTTCTAGGGTTGTCCCACTGCTAAAATGGTAACCTTTGGTTTCATATATAGTGATAAGAGTTAGACCTCTGATTACATTGGTATAGGGGATTCCCAGGTGAGGAAACTCCCTCTCCCAATGCACGTTGGCACCTTCTCTGTAATTTATAATCTAAGAGACTTTCCTAGAGAACTGAGAGGTTGACTAAGTGATTTGCCCAGGTCACACTGTCAGTATATATCAGAAAGGGAATTTGAATCCAGAGCATTAAAGAAGTGAAGGGAATCATGGAGGCCATTGGTTCTGAAAGTCTCATTTTACACATGAGGAAACTGAGGCAAAGAGATACTTTATTTCTCCTTTATTAAACAGTTCATAAGTGTCAAGGGCAGGATCTAAACCCAGCTCCTATCTCTCTTTCCACAGTACATTTGGCCCAAGTGGAAAACTTCCTTGTTGAAATTTTGTGTAGAGCAGTTCTTATTTTTTAATCTCATTCTTTAAAACTCTGGTCAAGCTCATATCAAAATAATATAAAATCATTTTAGTGGGTTAAGATTTAATCTATGATTTATCAAGTGTAAGTCTTTCTACTTGAGAGAAGTGCTCGCACGACCAGGGGATAGCACAAAGCATTCTGCTAGAGCCATTTAACTGCTCTACCTAATGGATGTTTTTGGCTGCCTTAACCTTTACTGTCTGAGCAGAAGTCAGAAACAGCAATAAATTGAAGGTGCCATGATGATTATTTAGCTCATTCCCTCAATGAGCTTTCAAATATGGTGTCATAGCTAAAAAAAAAAAAAGACACTACATATTTTCCTTATCCAACCTCTGCCCCATTGACATTCTAATGTCTCTGTGTCTTGTTGCCATAAAGTAAACCCATCTCCAGAAAAGTGATCAATTTATTTCCTTTAATAAGTCAGTTAGTCAACAAAGCATGCATTAAGTGCTTCTTATACTCCAGGCATTATGCCAAGTACCAGGAACAGAAAGAAAGGCAAAAATATTCCCTGCCCTAAGACATTTACATTCTAATCAGGGAGACAACTTATGGATATCCTGGTAGATACAAAAGAGTATGCAGAGCATATGCAGGGAATATGAAAGGGGAAGGCAAGAAGAGCTAGAGTGACTGGGAAAGATCTCCTGGAGGCTTAGGTTCTTATAATCTAGCCATTGATCAGATTCTTAAAATCTAGCCAATACTTCACTAATGTGGAGACTCCTTAAGAGTCTGCCCAATACGGGATGGATGTTCTAAGAAACCTTGTCTTGGCTGAAAGAAGGCTTTCGGGCAGGACCTGCATGTTGTGATTTTTGGGTGCCAGCACCCCTGAACCCCTCAACCACAACATTTTGGTGGCTTATACAGGGAAACTGCGTAAGCCCAAGTTCTTCTGCCGCCAACACTGGTAGGTATGAAAGCTTCGTCCTTCCCCCCATTTCTAGCTCTGCAGTTGGGGTCACTCTCCCAGCAGCAAGGCTTGGAGGTGCTCCTCGGACAGACGGTTACGAGGCTGTCCCACACTTGGCGTGACACTCTCAGGCTCTCAGCCCACTTGTTTGGTTTGAGGCCATGGACCTGGATACATCTTCCACAGCATAGAGGTCAAGGATGGACTCCCTACCTGCAAACGTATGCCCATTTTTCTCAGTCCTCTTGGTGTTTGGAAACTGGGGAAAACTGCATTTGCTTTGTGCTTCCCTGAGGCTTACTTACTCCCCTCTACACTCCTGAATCCTCCTTCATGGAAGTTACAGGGAGAAGTTAGAACAGCTAAAACATCTTAGCAGATTCTGGAGGTTTTGTCATCAATCGTTAAGGATGTTGAAACTTTTCCTTACAACCCTGGTCACTCCTTTCTCCCACTTCCTTCCCTTGAGTCAAGAGGGTATCTGTTAACCCCTCTCATAGGAGGAGAGAGTTTCACCTTTTACCTCTCACCTTTGTTTTTTGTCCTCCCCCACTTGGGAAAGGAAGGAGGAGGGAGGGCAGCAGCTACAGAGTAGGCCCTCCTGGCAATGGCCTGGGGCCCTAGGGGAACCCTTACCTGGAAGCATCACCCAGGTTCAGCACATCCTCCTCAAGGTCATGAAGCTGGCCTCTGAACATGGGTAAGCTTACTCTTTGAAAGTTGTTGTTTTAACTGGTAATGATGAGATATTGATTCTCCACACAAAGCAATTTGGAAATGCATTTAACAAAATTCAAGTCACCTGAGTGGTAATGGGTTTGTTTCAAGTTTCAAATTGGTGAACTTTTTGTATAAGTTCTGTCAAGTAATTTTCATAATTTGGTTACTACTAAAATCATTTCACAATTGCTGGTTATTGTTTTAATGTGTAAACTAGACAGAAAGGGTGTTTGAGTTACGGCTTGCTGTGAGTTTCCAAGTGTAGAGAAATCTCTGATTGGATTTTTACACCAGGACAAATTGAAGTTGGAGATGTCAAGGCTGGAAAGGGTTTTTCCTAAGCTGTGATTAGTGAAACTTGCTGTGTGAGGTAAAAATCTCATAGGATTTTATTTTGAGTTGTCCAATGGCTCATAATAATCCATGGATAAATCAATAATCCACCATGTGGGAAATGCCACAAGCTACTCTGAGAGAATATGACACTGGTGGGAAGTCAGCAGGGGGAAAAAGCTGAGGGGACATTTTATCCTCAGTCTAAGATGGGATTGTCCTGGCTCAGTTTCCCCATTCTGTTCCTTTGAAAGGGAAGGTTACCCACCTGGCTATTCCTGAGTCTGGCTATGAGGTGGATTCCATACATCATGATTGGAAAACTGAATTCTCAGAATCCAAACAGGTCTAAAGATGTCTTCTCCTGTCATTTGGGCCCTGCAGTCTTTACTGTGAGAGTTGTGTCTTCTGGACGACAGCCATTCCCCTACAGTTGGTAAGAAACAGCGGGCATCAGCCAGTGCCCCCTCATCATTCCCTGGCTGCAACCTGTGCTCCGTTCTAGTCAACTTCCTCTTTGGTCCCCCCTCAAGGCAGGGACAGCTCTACACCCTTGCCAGCAGGAAGCAGTTTCAGAAGCCGAGACCTTCGCCCCCACCCCAAAAGAATTTGTTTGAGGGGGGAATGATGAGGATGGGATCTAGACTGCATAAAGGAAAAACTCTGGACTTTCTAGCAGGACCAAATCTCTGGCATTTGCCTGAGGCTACAATCCCATCAGCTGGCCTTTCACTGTGGCGACACCCAATCTGTCAATTCTCTGTTACCCTTCACATACCCTAGCCCTCCACAGTCCTACCTCCCTATGGCCCCTGCCCATTTCCCACCCTTAATCCCAGCTAGGCCCCATTCTCCCTTGGCCACATGGTCCAGGTCCCAGGAGTTCTGTTCACCCCAGTTTACTGGCCACTCCCATTCAGATCCTCCTTAGACCCCTCCTGCAGTCACCCCAAACTACTTGGCCACTCCTAGAGCCTTCCCACAGTCTTTCTGTATATAAGGTACATCTTGTCTCCATTAAGTTGCTTAGATTCTTATAATCTAGCCATTGCTCAGATTCTTAAAATCTAGCCAATAGCTCACTAATGTTCAGACTCTTTAAGGGTCTGCCTAATCTGAAGGATGTCCTAATAAACCTTGTCTTTGGCTGAAAGAATAAAAAAAGGATCTCCTTGAAAAGGTGGGATTTGAGCTGAGTTCTAAAAGAAACCAGGGACAATAAAGAGACAGGGGTGATGATATAAAGTCACTATGGACAACCAATGCAAAACCATGTACATGGGTGATGGAGTATAGCAGGATCTTAGAGTGCCTGGAAAGGTGTAAGGTTTAAAACAGCTGGGAAAGTAGGAAGGGACCAGATCATGAAAAGCTTTTTAAGCCAGAGTAGCCTTTATTTGCTAGAGATAATAAGGAACTCATGGAACTTCTTGAGCAGGAGATGTGACATAGAGCTCTACAGTACATTTCCCCCCACACAATTAACAAATGTTAACAATGAACACATTTCCCAATTAGCAAATTTCTTTCTTCATCTCCCACTTTGACTCATTCAAAATACAGAAGAAAACTAAACATAAGAACACATGGCCAAACAAAACAAATTCTCACATTGACCATGTCCAAAAGTATATGTCTCATTCTGCATATGGAGTCTATCGCATCTCCTTTGGGAGAAAAATATTACCTGGGCAATTTATTTGAGTTGACAGGGATGGGGGAAAGGGTGGATTGTAGCAGAGAGAGACTTGAGGCAGGGAGACCAATAGAAGGCTATTGCAGGAGTCTGCAAGAGAAATGATGAGGTCCTGGAATAAGGGTTGGGTCTGAATGAATGAAAAACAGAAGATATGTGTGAGATGTTATCAAGTTAGAAATGATCAGTGAGGACAGACCTTTCATTGGAATGACAGGATAAGTCATTGCTACAAGAATTTCTAGCCTGCAAGATTCCATATTTCTAACTGAATTTCTGTAATTGGTGAGCATATTCCCTTAAGATTCCCTAAATGAAAGATCTGCCTCACTCAAAGTGAGAACCTGAAAACACCTTAGCTCCAAAAGGCCAAGATCTCCCACTGCATCTCCAGTCATCCTGATTGATGACATCTGGGTCCAGACCCAGATGTCTCTGGAGGACAAAGTGAAGCTGTGCTATTCAAGTGCAAGCCATGTCATCATCTCCCTGATGTCATGGTTTTCTTGGACAATGAAGGACAAAACCACCACAAAACCAATGCTCTGTCCACAAATCACTCCATACTGCCTCTGACGTCAAATCTTCCTGACTTTGAGGTTCCTTCTCTACCCATTCTTCAATCCCTTCTCTTTGTTTAGAGAGACAGTTTTAAAATTTTAAAAATGTCCCTCTCTGACTACACTCTGTAAGGATTTTTTGGCAAAAATTCTTGCTGTACTTACTCTGTCATGGGCTTTTTCTGCAAAGATTGACAGAGTCATGATTTTAGATGTCTTTGTTTTTAATAAAATTAACTTTGTTATTTTTTTTTCTGAATCTTGAACATCCTGACAACTTTGGTATACATCTATTTTGATTAGAGTGAATAAATTTTTGGATAAATTATTTTAGTCTTTTGGCCAGATTCTATTGAAAAATTTCAAAGAAATATTCATTTAGACAGTGGACTAAATTTTTCTTTCTTTTCTTTAACCTTTCTCAGCTGAGATATTGGAATGATACTTGTCTCAGAAAAGCAGTTTTGGAGAATACTTTCTATGTCAGTTTTGGGGGATAAGAGGTGTTGTTCTTTAAAAGGATGGGTAGAATTTTCCTGCATATGCATTTGGACCAGGGTTTGGTCTTTGTCTTCAGTAGTTATTTTACAATGAGTTCAATCTCTTTGTCGGTGATTGATCTTTATCTGTTGAAAATCTCCTATTCCTTTTTAATTCTAATTTGTGTTGGCATATAACTGAATGACATAGTATAGTTAGAGAATGCTAGAGAATGAAGTAAAAAGCTACTTGAAACAATAAACAAGTAGAAGATATCAAAGAAACCCACATAAATCACTGTCACTTCTATATATTACCAACAAAGCCCAACAGTAAGAGAAAGAAAGAGAAATTCCATTTACAGTTAGTGTAGACATTAGAAAACATTTAGGAGTCTACCTACCAAAAAAACCCCAGGAACACAATTACAAAACACTTTTCACACAAAGTCGGATCTAAATATTTGCAAAAACATTAGTTGCTCATGCGTAGGCTGAGCTAATCGAATAAAAATGACATTTCTACCTAAGCTCATTGACTTATTCAGTGCCATACCAATCAAACTACCAAAAATCATTTTATAGAGCTAGAAAAAGAATAACAAGATTCATTTGGAATATCAAAAAGTCTAGAATATCAAGAGAACCCATGCAAAGACATGCAAGGGAAGGTGGCCTAGCCGTTCCAGATCTTAAATTGCAGTATAAAGCAGCAGTCATCAAAACTACTTGGTGCTGGCTAAGAAACAGAGTGGTGGATCAGTGGAATAGGTTAGGTATGCAAGACACAGTAGTCAATGACTTCAGTAACCTATTATTTGATAAACTCAAAGACCCTGGCTTCTGGGATAAGAACTAGTAGACAAAAACTGCTGGGAAAACTGGAAAAGAGTATGGCAGAAACTAGGCATACACCAAAATCTCACACCATATAGGAAAAGAAAGTGAAAATGGGTTCATGATTTCCACATAAAGGCTGATACTAGAAGCAAACTGGGAGAGGGAGGAACAGTTATCTGTCAGATTTAAGGAGAATAGAAGAAGTCATGACCAAACAGGAGAAAGAGGACATTATGAAATGCAAAATGGATAATTTTGATTACATGAAATTGAAAAGTTTTTGCACAAAAAAAGCCAATGCAACTGAGATTAGGAGGGAAGTAAAAAATGGGAAAGAATTTGCACAACCCGTGTCTCTGATAAGGGCCTCATTTCTCAAATATATAGAGAATTAAGTCAAATTTACAAGAATACAAGTCATTCCCCAATTGATAAATGATGAAAGCATATGAACAGGCAGTTCTCAGATGAAGAAATTAAAGTCATCTATAATTATATGAAAAACTGCTCTACATCTCTATTGATTAGAGAAACACAAATCAAAACAACTCTGAGGTACCACATCACACCTATCAGACTGGCCAACATGACAAAACAGGAAACTGATAAATGTCGGAGAAGATATGGGAAAATTGGTAACACTAATGCATTGTTGGTGGAGTTGTGAAATGATCCATCCATTTTGGAGAGCAATTTGGAACCATGCCCAAAGGGCTATGAAAATGTGCATACCCTTTGACTTAGCAATAGCACTTCTAGGGCTAGAGATCATACAAATGGGAAAAGGAACCACTCCTACAAAAAGATAGCAGCTCTTTTTGTGGTGGCAAAGAATTAGAAACGGAGGGGATGCCCATGAATTGGGGAATGGCTGAGCAAGTTGTGGCATATGAATATAATGAACTAGTATTATGCTATAAGAAATGATGAGCAGGCAGACTTCAGAAAAACCTGGAAAGACTTAGATGGACTGAGGCTGAGTTAAGTGAGCAGAACCAGGAGAATGTTGTACACAGTAACAGCCACAGTGTGCAATGACTAACTTTGACAGACTTAACCCTTCTCAGCAATGCAAGGATCTCAGATATCCCCAAAAGTCTCATGATGGGAAAAGCTGTCCACATCCAAAGAAAGAACTATGGAGTTTGAATGCAGATCAAAGCACACTATTTGCTCGGGTTTTTTTCTTGTTTTATTTTGTTTCCTCTTCCTTGTGGTTCCTTCTATTGGTTCTATTTCTTCCTTACAACATGACTAATGTGAAAATATGCTTAAGAGGAATGTAGATGTAGAGTACTATATCAGATTGCATGCCATCTTGGGGAGGGAGGGGGAGAAAAATTTGAAACTCAAAACCTTATGGAAATGTTTGTTGATAAATCAAAATAAATAGAAAAAATAACTGAATGTATTACATTCTAACAGTTCTTTCATTTCTTCTCCACTCATTGTGATTTCACCTTATTCATTTTTAGTGGGTTAATTAGTTTTTCTTCTTGCTGCTTTTTTGACAAGGTTGGATAAAGGTGTATCAATTTTGTTAGTATTGCAAGGAAAGTTTTTATTTTTGTTAGTTTCATACTATTTTTCTTCCTAGTTTTTCTATTTCCCTCTAGTTTTTAATATTTTCTCATTTGTGCTTACCTTAGACTTGGTTTTTGGTTGGTAGTCTATTTTTCATCATATTCTTAATTACATTATGTCTTCATTTTCCCCTGTCATTATTGAATATTTTAATGATACAGGGCTGTGTGTGTGTGTGTGTGTGTGTGTAGGTATGCATATTATTTTTTCCTCCCAGGAATGATTGAGTTGTATCTCAGAAAATCGATTTTTGTGAAATGGGCCTTGTGGTCATGAGTAATACGTATATTCTTTAACCATTCCATTGAGAAGATAGCATATTTTTTAAGCTCCAAATTCTATGAGTTTCCTTCCTTTTATCTTTCTGTTTGGTACAGTTAAAAAAAAATTAGATTCTCTTTTTCTGTCCCTATCCACAACTTTTTCCTGTTCAATGTATTGTTCCTTTAGGAAGGAGAAAGAATGTCCTATGGGCTAAAAAGCAAGCAAACAAACAAAAAATAAAAATCACCAAGAATTTTTCAATCACCTTAAAAATGAGTTTTTTTCTAAGAGGATATCTTTTTGAAAAGGAGGGATTGGCTGTATTTACTTATTCTTGTGGAGAGAGAATATTACTATCATACTCTGTGCCTGCAGACAAAGATTGATTTATAAAACTCTGAACTCCAGCTACAGTTGATATCTGTTGATCTTGGGCAACTGAAATTTACTACTGGTATTTTGGCTTGTGCAAATGGGGTATGGATGAGGAGAGTAGGAAGAGAGTTCCTGGAGTATCATGGATTTAGAGGTAGTCATTTAATCGAATCCCTTTAATTTTTGGATGAGGAAGCTGAGGTGCAGAGAGAGTAAAACTGATTAATCTTGGACATAGAGATAGCAAAGCCAGAATTTGAAGTCAGATCCTCCTGACTTTATATATATATATATATATATGAGGTATATATATATATATGAGGTATATATATATATATGAGGTATATATATATATATATATATATATATATATATATATATATATATGAGGTATATATATATATATGAGGTATATATATATACCTGAAATTTGAGGACTACCATTGCATTGTGATATAACTCAGTGACTTAACTCCATTGTGATGTAACTCAGAGGTAGAAACAAGGAGAAAACATGGCAGCTAATAACTTGGGAATAAGAGACAGCTCTGTTTCCAGCAATGGTTACCACCACTATCACCACATCTACACACAAGCCTGTGCAAGTCACTGATGTAATACTTACCACGTCTAATTGTTTTCATGAGATTTCAGTTCGAAAACATGGTGTTCCAAAGGAAATGAACTAAAATTCAATCCCTTCTGAGATTGGGATATTTTGGGGATATTGTATGGAGGGTCAAATAAGGACCAAAAATGGCAACTACTACCAATAACAAAAACTAACCACTCATAATGATGGTATAACTCAGTGATATAACTCTGTTGTGATATAGCTCAAACAGTAAAACAAGGAAAAACGTCAACTACTAACTTATAAAAACAAATAATTAACAACTAATAATAATGACATAACTCTATTGTGATATAGCCCAAGTGCCAAAACAAGCAAAAAATGGCAACTAATACCTGATAACAAATAACTAACAACTAATAATGATAGAACTCAAATGCTAAAACTGAGAAAAAATATCAACTAATAACTAATCTTAACCAATACTAATGCAAGTATTGTGTACTTTCTGAAACTCAGACTAAAGAGAGGGAGAAAAATAACAAACAAAGCTTCTAAGTCTATTGGGAACAGCACGTATAAGTGAAGTTTGATCGCTGTGCTCATGTTGTTTTATAACTCCATGGAGCTATAGTCCAGAATTCTGCAATCAGAGGAGACTCTCCAGGTCACCTGATCCAATTCCTTGCCTGATGGATGAATCCATTATTCAATATCATGAGGATAAATAGGCATCCAGCTTCAGCTTCCCCTTCTCTAATTGGGGAGAAAATACTGTCTCACAGAATCAACCATGTCACTTTTGTACAGGTCTAATTCTTAAATTGTTAGTAAATTCTCTCACTGGGTTGAAATCTTTATCCTACTGGGCCCACTGAAGCCAAGTAATACAGTGGTATTCTCTCTCGCTTGAGACCATCTTTGAAAGATTTGATGGCCACTTTCACGTCTCCCTCTGATTGGTTGTATTCTTGAGGCTAAGCAGCAGGAAGTCCTTGAATCCCCATGTGGCATGGTTTCAAATCCCTCCTGTGAAATGGGAGCTGTTATGTTTTAGTCATTTACCTAGGTTAAATGCTTGTTAAAGTGACTGAAATGTTAAAGGCACATGAGTTTCTCCTCTGAAATCCTGAATTTCGGAAATTCTCTCCCCCTCTGAAATGAATATTTTAATTAGAGAAGCTCCTTTTCTAATATTTACTATGTCTAATTGTGTTCATAAGATGTCTGGTGGAAATCATGGTATTCCAAACTAAATGAAGTAAAATAAATCAATTCTGGAACTGGGATATTAAGAACAAAACATCTATTGTGTTGAGGTTCAAATGAGATGTGCAGAGATAAGCTCAAAATGGGCAACTATTAACTAATAATAACAGATAATTACAACTAAAAGCTAATGACAATGGCAGCATTCTGTTGCTTCATGAACCGAGTGCAAAGAAGGGGAAAAAAATCACAGCTTAAATACAGCTTTTGTCTCTTTTAGTAATAGCACATATATAGATAGATGTGTCTGCAATTGGGGAAGCTAGCTTTCCAGATCTAGGGCATGAAATTTCTAGCTCAAGGGGAATAGGAAGGAAGGAAGGAAGGAAGGAAGGAAGGAAGGAAGGAAGGAAGGAAGGAAGGAAGGAAGGAAGGAAGGAAGGAAGGAAGGAAGGACAGACAATGGATAGAGTACTTAGTCTGGAATAGAGTTACCTGAGGTCAAATCCAATCTCAGGCAGCTGTGGGACCCTGGGTGAGCCACTTCACCCTGTCTCAGTTTATTCAACTTGAAGAAGTGGAACACCAATATTGAATTATTTACAACAGAACAAAATCAAGTGGAATGAGAGTCCATCTATTCTGATTGTTGTTGTTGGGTCATTTCAGTCTTGTCTGCCTCTTCATGACTGCATTTGGAGTTTTCTGGACAAAGATACTCGAGTGGTTTGCCACTTGCTTCTTCGGGTCATTTAACAGGTGAGGAAACTGAGGCAAACTGGGTGAAGTGACTTGTCCAGGCTCACACAGCCAGTAAATATGTGAGGTCAGATTTGAGCTCAGGAAGATCAGTCTTCTTGACTCCAGGCCCAGTGCTCTATCGATTGTGCCACTTGCTGCCCCTCCATTCTGATAAGTTTTAACAATGAAAACACCCAGAAGACCTCATTATATGACAGGAGGAAAAGCCAAGATCTGAGGAATAGCACAGTGACTAGCATATAATAAGGACTAAATCAATGCTTGTTGACTGATTGATGGAGACAGAACATCTAGCTCACTGTCCTTGAACTGCCCGGGACATGTGGATGGAACTTCCTCACTCCCTCAACAAACTCAAAATCGCTAGTGTCCCACTGCCATGGCGCCCCTCTACTCTGGCCTGCTTTACTTCACTGCCATGTCTCTCTGTCTCATAATGGTAGGTTTGGGGGACCATTGGCCATTCCGTAGTGGCTCAGGAAGGACTCTTTTATGGATAGAGTGCCCCTTTTCTAAGTGTGTCCTCACCAGTGGACTCTCCTGTGTTCCCTTCTCCACCCATCAATTCAGCTTTCTTCAAGCATAACAATTTCTAGCTATGGTTTTCAGATTAAGTCAATTTTAGTTACATTTTTAGTACATTTCAGAGCATTACACAATTAGATTTTTTTTTTACTTTCTGAACTGCAAACAGATACCTGAAATGGAAATAATTTGTCCCAAAATTATGAAATTAGGTATATCCAAAATGCAACAATTGTTGCATGACAAATAATAGACAAAGTGTAATTCACTAGTATGTATCCTGAAAATTTAGGAACAGCCAGTCAGGAGAAAATCTGACCAATTTGGCAATCAATTACTTACAGTTTTCAAAACAAACCTCTTTAAACAGCCAAGTAAGAACCTTGCAAGAAAAAAAGGAAGTTATGATTTATAACTACGAAACATTGACAATCCTTGATCGCAAACTCTGGAGCAATTTTGCAGCCTACCCCTGAACTGTGAGCATCCTTCCCTTTTTCAGCTTGTCAGAAACTGAAGTGTAAACCTTGTGGTCTTGCGGGCAGAGAAAGGCATCTGTGTTCTTTAATTTAGTAAAGAAAGAAAGAAATAACAAACAAACAAGTGATCACTAAAATCCCAAATGTTCCCACTGGACTGCCCAACTCACAGCTATTATACTACCTTCCCACACAGCTGTAACCTGTGTCCCATACTATTAGGCTACATATTCAGAAGACACTGATGCATATTCCCTGCATAAAAATGCCCTTCACTTGAGGCTGTGGCTCTTATACCTTGGGGGAAGGCTGAGGAATTTTAAAATGCAAGATTTTTACTTGAGAACATTGTGAAACTCTCATGTTAAGAAAGAATTTGATTGTATGTTCAATTGGTTTAGTTTGCCTGTCAGGAAAGTTATCAAAGAGATCCATTTTAAGTATTTAAAAAAAGCAGCCAACTGAGTGCAAGTTCTTTTTCTCTTCCCGGTTTGGACCAAGTGTATTCTGAATAAGTTATTTCTAACCAGCCTCATAAAATCGTGTGGAGCCTCCAAACTTTTCTTTCCTACCTCACTATCCACGTTCATGTTTCAAATTGTGTTAACAGGGCCCCACTTCCAAAGTCAGCTACTTTGCAGCCTTAGCTGCCTCTGTGATAGCCTTGGGATCCAAGGCCTTTCTCTTCTTATTGAAGCATGACTGCAAGCTTTCTGAAAAGGGAGACAGTTGCAGTAGTGCATGGAAAAATGTTGTTGGAGGCTCAAACCATGAAACAGGGGCCTCCTGTTGGACTAACAGGCCGTTACCTTTCTGGCTTACAGTTACAGGAAGAATACAGGCTGGCCACCATGGGAAGCCATAAATCTTGGCCCAAACAACGGCCCCACATATACTGTCATGCCATCTGGCGTGATGCATCTAGAGACGTTTTCGGACAAGACTTTCATTTTCAAGGAATTATGGAGCTTTTTTCTCTTCCTCTGAAGAGGATGAAGTGAAAGAGGTGGAAAGTGCATGCATACAGCCTGGAGAAAATCAAAGCTTGGAGTAGAACTACATTGGGAATCAGAAGATTTCAAATCACATGTCCTCTCACGGCAACACACTGATGAAGAGTCAGATGTCTTTTGATTTGTGGTCGTGTAAACAGTGATGCGGTTTTGGCTGCCCTTTTTGCCCAATGTCTGGTGTTCATCCTACTCATCAAGCACATGAACTTCACTGTGGGCCTCTTCAGGACATAGGGATTCTGGTTTTCTGAAGAGGCCTGCATCTGCTCAGCTGCTGGAGGAGCAGGGAGACTGGAGTCTGGCTGCCATCTTACCACTCCAGATTTTCTCAAGTCTAGCCTTCAGGGAAGAGTCAGTTTTCTTCATTCCTCTCTCTTTGTGGCTTCAAATGCAACTGGGCTGCAATGGCACCTGAGCTGGTGCTGAAACCAAGGGGTGAAGCAACCTTAGAATGTGCGTTTTTGGAAGTGGAAGTTTCACTCGGGTTCTTGGGAGCCTTTTCTTTGGCCATTTTCACACTTCCTGGCTTCTGCATGATCCATGTTCTTTTTGGTTTTTTGGTTTTTTTTTTTAACTACTTGATTGACTTTTACCCTGCCTCTGCTTTGAGCACTCTTTGAAACTTTGACCACAGCATTTCTTTTCTGGCTGTCATTTTGGTTTCTCGCATCCACTTCAGGGTCAGTTTTCAGTTTTATATTCACAGCAGTTACACTTTCATTACTCCCTTTTGTGTCATCTTCCTCTTTAGAAGAGTCACCGGCATTGCCCCCTATTTCTTTATTTCTTTGTTTATTTATTTTTGTTTGCTGCAACAGCACTGTTTTTACACTTGTCACATAATACTTGTCTGGGTCTTAGTTTGGGAGCATTCAACATGGAAGTGGGCTCTTCCCTGTACCTTTTCCTTTGAGGTCTTTCAGTTTTCCAGGGAGGGGGCTGAAGTCTTGATTGGTTATCTGTGTCCCTGATAAAGGGGGAGGATAAGGTGCTCCTCCAGGAAAGAGAGGAGGTGGTTTCCAAGTGCACAGGCTTTTAGCAAGGCTAGGTTCTGGTAGCTGAATGGGAGAGTGGTCATCAGCACCGGCACCACGCAAGTCTCCCTTGATTTCTGTTCCTTCTCGGAACGATGTACTGGGGAGCTCCGTGACTTCACGGGGCCCAAACTGCACATAATTCCCATCAAAAGGGCTGCGAGTGCACCAGGGTCTCCTTCGGACAGATCCTTGAGGACCCCGAGAAAAGCCTCTCCCGGTGGCGGAAGGACACTAGGAACGCGCCTTGGCCAGTGGTCTACAGTGAACCACTCCGCCGAGCCCGGGATCAGCGGAGCTAGGGCCGAGTCCCTGGACGCCAGAGCGGCCGGGGCCGGGGCCGGGGCCGTGCTGGGGGCTCCTCTCCCGAGCCTGCTCTTTCTCCTCCGGCAGCGGCCGCGTCAGGGGCTCGGTCCCCGCGAGGCTGTAGTTGCCTGCCCCTCCTCCTGCAGTTCTCTTTCTCAGGGCGGTTGGCGGTTTCTCCGGGGCTCCGGCCTCGGAGAGTCGGGCTTCAGCCGGGGCTCAGGCTCGGGCCAGGCCGGCCCTTCCTTCGGACACTCGGGGCGGACTCCTCCTGAGGCAGCAGCTGTGGCTCAGTGGCCTGAGGGGCGGGCTTGTGGAGCACCTCCTGGAGACCCTGGTCACAGGCAGGGGATGGGTGCTGGCCTGGCTGCGGGGGATGGGCTCAGTGTCTGGCCCGACCTGGCAGTCTCCCCTTCCCCCCACCTGGGAAGCCTCAGTGGTGGCCGCCATTTTCTTTCGGGCATCTCCTCCTCCTTGACTTGGGGCTGCTGCAGCATAGGCCTAGGTGCGGTCTGTTAGGATGTGGGCCACATGGATTACTTTAGCCCTTCCATGCTGCAGGCAGAGAGAAAACTATGAGTGAAAGGTGCCTTGGGAGGACTGCCCCCCTTAAGCTGCCTTCTCCCTTAATCTGGGAGGTGGCTCCCTTAAGTGGCCGTGTCCTTTGGGGGAGGGCCCTTTCCCTTGACTGGCTGCCATCCCCACCCCCTTTAAACTAGGGGGTTCTCCTTTAAGCTGCATCTCCCTTAAGGAATGGAGGAGCCTGCCTAGTGGGTTTGTTACCCACAAGAAGTGCATTTACTGGATTTGGAGACAGCTTGAGAGAATACTTTTGAGATGACTTTGCCCTCCAGCATTTTGGGATGAGCTTGAACCTCATCCTTTCTGGCACCCAATGTGCTTGTCTCTGTCTCAGTCCCCCTCTAAATACATAGAGGTTAAGCCTGGCACCCCAGTGTGACTGGAGGTAGTTTAGGGGTCTCTGTATCCCATTTGCAGGTTCTTGTTAAGTGGGGGATGCTCTGCTTGGCAGCTCTGTCATGCTTTCTTCCCTGAGACACTGGTGGAGGTGGATAGGTTGACCCTTGTGCCTGCTTGGGGTTTCTGTGTCTGGTTTTGGGGACTGTGTTCCCTGTGGTAGGTCTCTGCACACTGTTTGCAGGTTCTCTTTAAGTGGGTGATGCCCAGCTTGAGAACCTGGTGCTTTTACGTGAGATGCCACGTGGAGGTGGGGTGGCTTCAAGGGAAAGTGACTTCTTTTGGCCATACAGCAAGAAGGGAGCTCCCCCAAACCACTGGAACTCCTTACTATGCTGCCTCCTGCAAAACAGGGACAAATTCTGCTTAAGTGAAGTTCATTTGAGTAAAATGAAAAAAAAAATTCTGAAGACTCTCCTCTGTGGCTGTAGCCAGGCTGAAGCTACAGTGAAAAGTTAGAACAGTTAAAACATCTTAACAGATTTTTGAGGTTTTGAGATTAGTCATGAAGGAGTTGGTAAATTGGCCATTTGAAGATTGCAGGAGAAAACTCCAGAGACTTTAGGTTAATCCAGGAGCTCACCCCATTCTGAAACACCTGGTTACAATTCTGGATCAGACTGGGGATGGTGGTTGTAGAGAGTTGTGGGGGCTTGGGTCACCTTCACCTGCATGGTGAGGTGCCCTCCCTGTTCATACCTGCCCTGTAGCCCTGGGGGCCCTGCAGCACGACCTTTTGGGCAGGGCCTGGAATGTCAGCCTGTTTCACTTTGTCCTGTCCACCCTCCCAGCAGCTGCAAGCAGCCCAAGCCTCAAGCTGCATGTGCAGCTGTGGGTAGAGGGGAGAAGGGAGCTGTACCCACTGGACAGCATCCCTTGAACCGTATGAGCAGGAATTTAGGGCTGGGAAGGCCCTAGCATAGGCCACCCCGGCCCTTAGGCAATGCCCAGCTGGAAGTAAGAGGAAGCCAGCCAGCCTCTGCACTTGGTAAGCCCACCCTTCTATCAATAATTTTCCTGTGTGATAATTTGGAAATGCAATTGATGTCATCTGGTTCCTTGTTTGTGTTTTTATTGTATTTCTACATTGTACTGCAACATTCTCTTATATCATAAAATTTGAGTGACCACTGTGAGCCAGAAATGGTGGTAGAGAAAGAAATTTTTGATCTGAAATTTGTATATGAATTGGGTTTTTAAAGGATGTGGTAAAAAATTATATGATTTCAAAACTGAAAGTTGCAGTTGCAAAATGTTAATAATCAGATGATTTTTTTTTTTGTACAAAGCAATTTGGACATGCTGGTTCATGCATTCAACAGAACTGAAGTCAACTAATTGGTAATGGGTTTGTTTTATGTTTCAAACACATAATACTGTTTTAACTGGGTAAAGTTTTCTATTAGTTCCAGAAGGTATGTGGTTTACTATCAATCAGTGCAGAGGAAAATCTCATGGGGTAGACAGGCAGATCAGGCCCTTAGTCCCCATGATTCCTCATATTTTGTAAACTTGACTCCATTCCCCCAATAGGAACATCCCACCTGCTGAGTTTAAGCCTGGCCCAGTGCGGTTGGCGGTCTTTGTAACTTGTCTGGAATTGACATGAAGGTAGGGAAGTATTATGCCGTTGCTGTATAGTGATGCCTCTCTTGTTTTATAGCAATTTTCTATAAGCAAGAAGTTTTGTAAGCACAATACTAAATCTATTAAATGATTGATTGATTCTGGAACATCCCTGAGTTACTATAATGACATGCAAGTATAAGATTTGAAGTTCTTTTCCCTAGCTCCTTATCCTTGTCAACCACCCAAGCTTGTAAGTAATTGAATCCAAAGTAGGGGAGCCCATTGTGTTCTACTCAAGTTTGGGTGCAGACAGATTCTTTTGTCTAGATCACCCGAGGCTGGGACTGATGTGATTTAATTTTTTTCCACAAACTTCTTCCTATATTGGGACCAGGACTAGACAGTGCAGGTTTATGCAGATTGATGAAGAGAATCTCCTGGGTTGAAATTAACTGCGTAGCTTGAGAAAGTAGAGTTTGAATAAGACATTCATTTTAACAGGTAGGAATATGGCAGTTAGGAATATGGTAGAAATGTAAAGGAAGGTTGAGTAGTCTGAGGATGGGGTTTGAAAGATGTAGAAAGCGAAATGAGGTTTGATCAAAATGTGGAAAGCAGATAAGTAGGTTTAGGGACAGATGGGGCACATCCAATCCCCTCTTGTCCCTGGAAAGTGATTCTGTGTACCCTTGTGCCAGCTTCAGATGGTTGAAGCATGATGAGAGAGTGAGAAGAAGTTTAGGAGGAAAGGCTGAACATGAAAATGATGTCGCCTGATTATGAAGCTAATAGACAAAGGTATAGAAAGCTAGGAGGAATCAAAATGGAAGGTGCCACATGTTTGAAGCCCCTGTTGTTCACAGTTGTAAAGGGGGAGTCTGTGCTCTTGTTAACACATCGTGCTGTGTTTATATTGAGAATTCAAAAGCAGGATGAGACACATATTACACCCAACTTAGCAAAAGGCCAAGGGATGAAGGAAGTCTCCAGCTAGCTGCTCCCCTCTGGATCATGGAGCTGAGGTTTCTGGTTTTTCACTGTAACCTTTTCACTCTCCTGTCCCCTCTCCTGACTGCCTCCCGTCCTCCCTATCTCATTGTCTTGTTGCTTCTCATGTGGAAACCTTGCCTTTTGGATCTTCTAACAAGTTTGTGTCCTCCAGGCTAACCTCAATCAAATTTCAGATGGCACTGTTGGAAGGAGACCTATCCATAGCCATCCCTCATTCCCTGGACTTGGCCTAGGCTCCATTCCAGTCAGTCTCTTGTCCCCTTCCCCTCCCCCTCCTTACCCCTACCTTTCCCCAGGACCCAGTGAGGCAGGGACAGCTGTACACCCCTTGTCAGCCTGAAGTAGTTCCAGAAGATGAGACCTCCGCCCATGTCTCCAAAGAATTTGGGTCTCCACTTATTTGAGGGAGAATTGTTGAGGAATGCATGACACTCTCCTTTGTTCCCAAATGAATTTGGGGTCCTACTTCTTGAGGAGGCAGATGAGGAGATTCCAAAAAGAGGGGTCAGTGAGCACTCCATTATCTCAAATAGCACTTGAAGCCAGTTTAGGAGCCAATGAGATTCAAGTAGGCTGGTGTATGAAATACAAAATCTAAGGAGAGAGAGAGCGTGCCCTGCGAAATAGGCTGAATTGTGGAATAAGGGTAATGTGAGAAACTCAGAACTCCTGTCCTGAACTACTTCATCTCTTCACCCACTGCAGATTTTATGGTGTAATAATTGCCAAGCCTCTCCTGACTTGTGTGGGAATCTTTCTGAAGTGGGGGAGGGGTGTGCCCCCTAAGCAGGCCCCTTCCTTAAGCAGTCATCTCCCTTGCAGGGGCCCTCTCCCTTGGGGGCCTTCAACCCTCCTCCCCTTTAAGCTTGGGTCTCCCTGAAGCTGGGGTTCCATTAAGATGTGAAGGAGCCTGCTTGGTGTGTTGCATTATTCCCAATAAATGCCTTTACTTGATTTGGATACAACCTGAGAGGATTCTTTTGTGATGGCTTTGCAACCCGACATTTTAGGATGTGCCTGAACCTCATCATTTCTAATGTCCAGTGGGCTTGTCTCTGCTTCAGGTCCTCTTCGAATCAAGGTAAGGCCAGCATCCCAGTCTGACTGGAGGTCATTTTGGGCTCTCTGTAGCCCATTTGCAGGTTCTTGCTAAGTGGGTGATGCTCTGCTTGGGGAGCCTGTGTTGTTTTCTTCCCTGTGACATTGGGGGAGGTGGATAGGTTGGCCTCTGTGTCTGGTTGTGGTCTCTGCACCTGACCTGAGGTCCTCTGCACCCGGTTTTGGGGCTTCTGTGCCTTGTGGTTCATCTCTGCCCGCTGTTGGGTTCTCTGTACCCTGTTTGCAAGTTCTCTCTAAGCGGGGGACACCCAGCTTGAGAACTGTGTGTTTTGTCCCCTCCTGTGGGATACCATGTGGAGGTGGGGTGGCTTAAAAGGAAAGTGACTTGTTTTGGTCTTATAGCAACAAAGGAGCTCCATAGCACTGGACTCCCCCTACTAGGTGGTCTTCTGCAAAATGGGGACAACTTCAGCTTCAGTGAAGTTTATTTGAGTAAAAGTTCCAAAATAAATGTTCTTAAGACTCTTCTCTCTATGGTCCCAGCTCCAGCCCGGCTGAGGCTAGAGTGAGGATTCCTAGGGATATTTCAGATTAGAGTACTCTATTTGCTGTTTATATGAATGTCTGTTTTCTCCGTTTGCTCTTCCTCCTTTTCACTAAGGAAAAGTGTTCTAACTTAAAGCATTAATTAGTCTCCTTTGAAAATTCACTCTTTAATGCTTAGGAAATTTTAAAGGAAATATATACCTGTTATGTGGCACTAGTGTTAGAAACACGGTGATAAGACAACAGCACTTTGTACTGCTAAAATACCTTACTTACTTGTTGTGAGTCACTATCTCAGTCAAAGCCCCACCTTCTAGGAACTTTATCATAACCCAGAATTCAAGACCAAGAAGACAGTTGTACAAGTCAAAGACATTGTGCTGATGGTACTCCCTCCTTATCAAAACCTCTGCAAAAGAAAGGGAAATGATCTGGCTGTTAGTTATAAAGAGGTGACCTTGAACAACAAACATGGTTTTGGATTGTGGGCCAGGAAGATCCGGGTTAAAATTCTGCTTCTCACATCTACTAGCTATGTCCCCTTCGGCAAGTTACAAAACCTCTCTGTATATCAAGAGATTCTCTAGGACTTATCCACTAAGCCATAAATGGAAGACCCTGGTATCACATACTGATATCACAGTCATAAGTCATAAATGGGAGCCCCGGGTATTACATACAAAGTCGCAAATCCTTCACGTATTTGTTTGCATGAAGAGTTCAAATCCTATTTTTTTTCTTCCGGAGACAGTTCTTGTCACTATTAGACTGACTATTAGACTTGTAAAACTTTAAATGTGTAAGGGCAGGATTCTATTCTCTTCACCCTAATCAATTAATCAATACAATGAAGTGGGTATTAAATAATTTCCTTTAAAACATCCTCATAATAGGTGGACAAGTCTTTAATCAGTTTGAAAGATCCATGGGATTTGGGGCCATTGGATGAAACATGGAAGACGTCACACAGGAAATATCTTGTGATTGGTTCTTAAGGTAAAGTCGTAGCATCACACTTCTTGGACTATTTCTAAAAAAAAATTGGACTATTTATAAAAATAGCAATTCTGTTGAAGAAATATATCTGGCAAGTGGTGAGCCTGATTCTTCCCCAGAAAAACTGGGAGTGGTAATAAGCACATTAATGGTATATAGACAGGATTCTTAGAAAATCAAATCAGTTTCCATAGTTTTTTACAGATGACTTCTGCATTTCTCTTTAATTCTGTCTATGATTTTATAGCTTCTGATTCTTGATCAATTAATCTCCAAGAATTTTTGAGAAAGTCCTTAAAAGAGAGGGGTAAAGATGTCACTAACTTCTGGGAGTTGGGTAATGGATGGTTTAGAATTGTGATTATTGCTATTAATATTTCAGCCAACACTTTCAGTGATAATAACATGCCTGTAGATGGGGCATTGACAAGCATTTCCTTACTTGTAACATATTGATTGTCAAGACACTGTATCTGATGGGGAAAAAAATAAGTTAATTAACCAGGGTCTTTGAGTGACCTCCAAACACTAAATACATTTATTTAGCAGGGGTTTATCTGTCAAAGAATTACCTTCTAGAAACTCCATGAAAACCCAGAGCTCATCATCAACAGTTTCCCTTTAGAGTGGGCAGGTGATTTTACTGACAAGGAATCTCAGTTTTCTCGGCAGTAAAGAAAGAGTATTCCTTCATAGAATTATAAGGTTAAGAGGTGCATGGAACCACAAAGCATATCGAGTCTGGCCCTGTGATTTTGTTGATAAGAAAATGAAGGCTGAGAAAGGAAAAAGTAAGCCACTCAAAGTCACTCAGATATTCAAAGGAAAGCTGGGATTTGGTGTAGTGGAGAGATGGCTGTATTTGGAATCAGACAATCTTAGTTTGAATCCTGACCCTGCTACTTTACTACCTTTATGATCTGGGAGAAAGCCCTAAACTTCTCTGCTCTTCATTTTCCTCCTCTTTAAAACAAGGGGATTGGATTAGATGCTCTGAGGCCTCTTCTAGCTCACAATGTATGACTCGATGAGCCCACGACCTCTGAGCCCCAATCCAGTGCTCTCACTGCTAACACACTTGTAGGATCTCTCATCTCCTTCCCTGAGACTTCACCAATACTTATTATGAGGTTTAATTAGAGAAGATGCCTACATTGTTTGTGTTCCCCAGACATTGGTGCTTAAAGAAGATGAAGACTGTTGATCCCCACCCCCCTTGCCCTTTTCTAGCTACATTTAACACAGCTTCAAAAATTTGTCAACCAGGGGGCAACTAGGTGGCCCAATTGATAAAGCACTGGCTTTGGAGTCAGGAGGACCTGAGTTCAAATGTGGCCTCAGACACATAACATTCACTTGTGTGACTCTGGCAAGTAACTTAATCCCAATTGTGTAACCAAAAAAAAAATTTATATATATATATATATATATATGTGTGTGTGTGTGTGTGTGTGTGTGTGTATATATATATATGTATATGTATATATGTGTGTATATATATATGTATATATATATGTGTGTGTATATATATGTATATATATATATGTGTTTATATATATATATATATATATATATATATATATATATATATATATATATATATGCGTATGTATATCGCCAGCCAGAACATCTTTCATCCAACAATAGAAAAGTGTGAGGGATACGTGGTTTACCTCATTAAAAAGCATCTAAGGCCTCTGTTGTTTCCTCAGGTCCACTTTTTTATGGCTACTTCTTTTCCTGTGTCCACTGTGGTGGCACGGTCCACTAGTTGACCTTTCTCCAGTTTGAATAAGATTTTCGAGGAATTCCTGAGGGTCACAGGGGCTAATGACAAGCTGCAGAGCAGCCCTGATCTCTTCATGGGACACCCTAAAGGGCTGCTGGTCTGTAGTTGAAGCCCCCCTAGGTGCGGGGTAAGCACATGAGCTGGCCTGGGGACCAGCCTGATGGTAGTGAGCAGCCTTTTGATACCCACTTGATGAGCAGTTGTCATTGCTCTGAGTTTCAGGGAGCATGAGTGGGCCAGGAGGGTGAGACAGAGTTGTGCTGACAGCCATCTCTGCTTGATCGTCATTCACTTGGGGAAGCAAATAATGATAGTCATCATTGGTAGTCTTCATATCAGTACTAGCTAGTCAGTTTAGAACACTGGTTGAATGATGAATATGTGCAAAACGTCATTAAGCTGGGCCTAAGCTGGGCAAAAACGAAAGTAAGCCAAGTCTGTCTTGGGTATCCCCAAGTCTGGAATTTTAGTCCCCTTGACACTCATACACATACCCAGTGCCTTTAGGTTGTCTTCCTTTCCTCCTATCAAAATCTCATCTCAGCATTAGTTATTTACACCTTATTTTTATACCTTATGTTATTGGTGTTTTATACCTGAGTATAAATTTCACTAAATATGTTCCCTCTCCTTTGATACTGATATTTTAGGCCTTGTGTCTTTGAAATAAAAGGCTTTGTATTGCTAGAGCAATTGAAAGCATCAGGGGGCAGGTGAATGAGTACTCTAGAGGAGATGGTCCTTCTTGGTGCCCTAGAAAACATATTATATAAGAAGCTGTCTACACTGCTTTCCCACAAGGTTGGCTGTGGAGCTCCTGATGAACTCGATGAACTCGAGAGTGTAATGCAAAAAGGCAAATTTGACCTCATAGCTATGTTTGAGACTGGGTAGAATAAGACTCAAGACGGGAACGTAGCTAGCTTTGTAAGGGTATATATCTTCTTTAAAGGAAATATGATAGATAAAGAGGGATGGAACACATATAAATATATCAGTGTCAGGATATCTGTAAATGGAGTGAGACACATGAGAAACATGGTGGAGATCATTTGGGGAAGTTTACTAGAGTGAAAAATAGATGTGATATTGTCATTAGTATACTCTCTAGACCACTTGGACAGAGAGAAAATATAGAGGAGTAGTTTTGAAAATAGACCTGCCACAAAGTATCATATATTGTATTCTTGATGGTGGCCTTCAGTTATTCATTGAAGCTCCAGACAGCAATGAAATCACTGATCTGGGTAAAATAACTCAACTCCGTTTTAGACTGTGTTTTGTTTTGTCAGTCAGTTAACTAACAAGAATTTCTGAAACTTTACTATGTGCAAGGCACTGTGCCTTAGCACTGAAGGTACAAAGAGAAAGAAAATTCAAAAACAAGACATGCTGGAGCTCTCTCCCCAAAACAGAACAATTAATAATTTTGTCATTGCCTTAATGATAAATTCATGTTACAAAAGAAAGAGGAAGCGTTAAGGCAGTTCCTCTCTCTATATTTTGCACCAATAAGGAAGAATTGGTTGGTGGAGTCATGTGGTGAGGAACTTGTGAAAATGTAATCCACTTCATCTTAGCAACACAGTTAACAGTATAGGTGACAGACATAAGGATTACTATGGACACTTTGAAAATTGAAGGCAATATGTGGTCCAACCATGGTTTTCTTATACCTGTAAGCATCAGGAAATATATCAAGCTAGGAGAGGTTCTGAGGCTGAAGGTTAGAACTGGCAAGTGTCCACAATGGGCTGGATACGACAGATATTCAGGAAAGATTTTGACACTCAGAAAAGCTATTTTTCCTTCTCTTTCTTTTTTTCTACAGAAAAATCCTACGCAAACAGAATATTTCTCAGCTCACATTCCATAAGGGATTTTGAGAAACTAAATTAATAATTCCCCTTTACCTGTAACAATAACTATGGTTTTTCACAATAAACACAATTTCAGGTCTCTTTAAAGACTGAGGCAATTTTAGCATTAGCTAAGTCAGTCAAGGCATCTAGAAATTTGAATAGGCTAATCAATAATTAAAATGCATACCTCTAATACCTGTCAATTCATGTTCATTACTCACTTCCTTCAGGACATGGTTCAAAACTCCCCCCTCTCCCAGGAAACTTTCTCACATTCGTCCCTTTACATTATGTTGCTCTGCATCCTCATAACATTTGAACTTTGATTTGCCCTCATGGATAGGTTGCACATAATTGTTCCTGGGTCACTTGTTTTGCCAAAAAACATTCCTACCACAATACCTTATTACATTGTAAACTGACCCTCTTTTCATGAGGGCTATGCCTCATTAATGGACTAATATGCACACGTGTATTCATTTCCTACTGGTTGTACAGCATTGTCTTAGAATAATGAGTAGGTAAGGCAAGGAACATGCCCTTGTGGAGCTTACAGTCTAGTATCAAAATAAGAATCCATTATGGGTGTGAATGTGGTCCAGTACTTCTTTGTAGGTCTCATTTCATATATTTATTGCCTTTTCGAAAAAATGCCTATATGAAGTGTTTCAGGTTTGCTGGCCGAAGGGCTGAAAAATAAGGGAAATGACAGGTTGTTTGTACTTCCCCATAGTTTTCATGTTCTCTCCCAAATCACTTGTGAGAAATCCTACTTCAGATCTCTACCCATGAGGCAGTGCCATTTAGCGGTAGCTGTGTTGTCTCATGAGTGGTACCGTGCAAGCAGGTCGACCTGCCAGTTTGAAGAATGGATGTTAGATGGGTTTTTCTGCTGTTGCTCTCTGTGAATGTTCCCTTACCAACATAAAGTGTAGGAACTTCTGACGCACTGATGAAATGTATAATATCACACAGGCACAATCAAGAAAATGTACATCATCAGCCCAACAACAACTTACTTTTAGAAAATCCTTTTTGGCTAAAAATACCCCCAGTAATTGCCTACTTTATCTAATGTGATTGAGACAACTACCTTGTGGGATAGGTAATCAATTGATTACTATCTCCATGTTATGAATAAAGAAACTGAGGCTGAGGGAGAGCAAGTCATCAGACCAAGACCACATCGCTAGTAATTTCCAGAGCCAGGATTCTAATCTAGGACTTTCTACTATCTCTAAGAGTAGTATTTTTTCACCTTACACTATACTGGCTTTTCATAGTTATGTACCACAGTTTTGTAAATTGGTTTCTCAAATATGTGATCAGAAAACTAAGTCTAAAACAGTTAATTCTAAGAAATAACCCTGATGGGAACATGGAAGCCAAAAGAACATTGCTTTCCATTACTGGAAATAATTTATCCTGGAACCATCAATTCAGTAATAAAACAGTATATGTTATCATTGTGACACACATGAAAAAAGGAATTTAAAGGAGTATTCATACTTCCGGTAGATGTTGAAAGACCAAATTTCTAAGACCCCTTCTAAGATTCTAGGATTCTCTACTATCAATAGATACACGACAAGTTGAAATAAATAAAGTAGTTGATTACTGCCTATATGTAATATCCCTGGTCTCAGAATGCCAAGGTGCAACATTAATTATCAGTTTTTTGACATTTGATAAAACAGACACATTGTCTCTTCGGTCTTGGAGATAAGTTGTCAAAGATTGTATACACTGCCTGGCATGGAGTTTCATTAAAATAAGGAGGTTCTCCATCTATCATTTCTATGACCACAATTCCGAGGGACCATATATCCCTTGTTTTATAGAGTTCATAGCTTAATATTGAAAGGATCGTTCTGAAGTAGAGCTCACTAATAATATTCTACAGAGGCAAATGTATAGAGATTACCATTCTAGAGTTGCTGCTTTCATTAGAACATTTTTTACTCCCCGCACCTGCCTGATTATTCCATGCAGTAAGTGTTCAAAAAATAAGAAGAGGTTGTGAAAATAACAACATAGTTACAACTCTCTACTTAAAAAAAACCTCTATTTAAAATTCTTTATGTACAGATGAAACAATGGGATATTTATACTTCCATTACTGGTAGTTGACTAAGACTAAAATTAAAATAGTGTCACATTCTGAAGAACACATTTCAGATAATTTTTTGCCTTACACATCAGGTTTAGATGGATAATGGTCAAAGGATTGTGAAATTATTATGAATTATATATATGTATGTGTGTGTATATGTATATATATATATGTATATATATATATATATATACATACATACATACATTTTTTTTTTGTGGAAAAATTGTGAATTATTCCTTGGGAAATCTTAGTCTTACTATCAAAGAGATGTACATTACAAACAACTTTGATAATACTAATCACCGACTTAGCAAAACTATTTAAGAGCATCAAAACTCAATGCTAGCAGGGTTGTGGAGTACATTGCAGAATCATTTTGGTGAGAATATAGCAGTACACGTTCACCGTTAAAAAAGTAGTCATAGCCTTTGAACTCATAATGCCATTGTTAGGAATAGAAACTGAAAAATCATCAAAAAACAAAATGACAAAGAGCTGTCTCTTGGAGGATATCCACATCAGCATTATATGTAATTACCAAGACTGAGAAACACTTTAAATGCTGAGAAACAGGGGAAAGTGTAGTCCATTAACATAACAGGAGAGGCAACATGACATATTATAGTGGATAGAGAACTTCCTTCAGGGTAAGGAAATCCTGGGAGCATCTCTTACATATGCTAGCTTTGTGACTCTGGGCAATTCAGTTAATGTCCCAGTGCCTCTGGGAACTGTCCAAAAGTACACGGTACTGACAGGTCTATATTAGTAGAGAGAATTTCTTCGTTGGAAGAATCTGTCTACCAAATCACTCTGTACTGCCTCTGACGTCAAATCTTTCTGACTTTGAGGTTCCTTCTTTACCTATTTTTCAATCCCTTCTCTTTGTTTAGAGAGATACTTTTAAAATATTAAAAATGTCCCTCTCTCACTACACTCTGTAAGGATTTTTTTTGGCAAAAATTATTGCTGTACTTACTCTGTCATGGGCTTTTTCTGCAAATATTGACAGAATCATGATTTTAGATGTCTTTGGTTTTAATATGATCAGCTGTGTTAGTTTGGTTTTTTTTCTGAATCTTGAGCATCCTGACAACTTTGGTATAAATCTGTTTTGATCAGAGTGAATAAAGTTTTGGATCAATCATTTTAGTGTTTTGGCCAGATTTTGTTTAAAATTTTAAAGAAATAATCATTTAGACACTGGACTAAATTTTTCTTTCTTTAACCTTTCTCAGCTGAGATATTGGAATGATACTTGTCTCAGAAAAGCAGTTTTCGAGACTACTTTCTGTGTCAGTTTTGGGGGATAAGAGGTGTCATTATTTAAAAGGACGGGTAGAATTTTCCTGCATATTCATTTGGACCAGGGTTTTGGTCTTTGTCTTCAGTAGTTGTTTTACAGCGAGTTCAATCTCTTTGTCGGTGGTTGATCTTTATGTGTTATTCCATTAACTTGAGTATTTTGTATTTTGTTGAAAATCTCCTATTCCTTTTTAATTCTGATTTGTGTTGCATATAAGTGAATGACATAATATACTTACAGTATCCTAGCGAATCAAGTAAAAAACTAGTTGAAATAATAAATAACTATAAGATATCAAACAAACCCACATAAATCACTGTCATTTCTATATATTACCAACAAAGGCAAACAGCAAGAGATAGAAAGAGAAATTCCATTTACAGTTACTGTAGACATTAGAAAATATTTAGGAGTCTACCAAAACAAACCCAGGAACACAATTACAAAACACTTTTCACACAAAGTCAGATCTAAATAATTGGAAAAAAAATCAGTTGCTCATGCGTAGGCTGAGCTAATCGAATAAAAATGACATTTCTACCTAAGCTAATTGACTTATTCAGTGCCATACCAATCAAACTACCAAAAATCATTTTATAGAGCTAGAAAAAAGAATAACAAGATTCATTTGGAATATCAAAAAGTCTAGAATATCAATGAAAAGAAATGCAAGGGAAGGTGGCCTAGCCCTTCCAGTTCTTAAATTGCAATAGAAAGCAGCAGTCATCAAAACTACTTGGTGCTGGCCAAGACACAGAGTGGTGGATCAGTGGAATAGGTTAGGTATGCAAGACACAGTAGTGAATGACTTCAGTAACCTATTATTTGATAAACTCAAAGACCCTGGCTTCTGGGATAAGAACTATTGGACAAAAACTTCTGGAAAAACTGGAAAAGAGTATGGCAGAAACTAGGCATACACCAAAGGAGAACAGAAGAAGTCATGACCAAACAGGAGAGAGAGAACGTTATGAAATGCAAAATGGATAATTTTGATTACATGAAATTGAAAAGTTTTTGCACAAAAAAAGCCAATGCAACTGAGATTAGGAGGGAAGTAGAAAACTGGGAAAGAATTTGAACAACCCGTGTCTCTGATAAGGGCCTCATTTCTCAAATATATGGAGAATTAAGTCAAATTTACAAGAATACAAGTCATTCCCCAATTGATAAATGATGAAAGCATATGAACAGGCAGTTCTCAGATGAAGAAGTTAAAGCCATCTATAATCATATGAAAAACTGCTCTAAATCTCTATTGATTAGAGAAACACAAATCAAAACAACTCTGAGGTACCACATCACACCTATCAGACTGGCCAACATGACAAAACAGGAAACTGATAAATGTCGGAGAAGATATGGGAAAATTGGTAACACTAATGCATTGTTGGTGGAGTTGTGAAATGATCCATCCATTTTGGAGAGCAATTTGGAACCATGCCCAAAGGGCTATGAAAATGTGCATACCCTTTGACTTAGCAATAGCACTTCTAGGGCTAGAGATCATACAAATGGGAAAAGGAACCACTCCTACAAAAAGATAGCAGCTCTTTTTGTGGTGGCAAAGAATTAGAAACGGAGGGGATGCCCATGAATTGGGGAATGGCTGAGCAAGTTGTGGCATATGAATATAATGAACTAGTATTATGCTATAAGAAATGATGAGCAGGCAGACTTCAGAAAAACCTGGAAAGACTTAGATGGACTGAGGCTGAGTTAAGTGAGCAGAACCGGGAGAATGTTGTACACAGTAACAGCCACAGTGTGCAATGACTAACTTTGACAGACTTAACCCTTCTCAGCAATGCAAGGATCTCAGATATCCCCAAAAGTCTCATGATGGGAAAAGCTGTCCACATCCAAAGAAAGAACTATGGAGTTTGAATGCAGATCAAAGCACACTATTTGCTCGGGTTTTTTTCTTGTTTTATTTTGTTTCCTCTTCCTTGTGGTTCCTTCTATTGGTTCTATTTCTTCCTTACAACATGACTAATGTGAAAATATGCTTAAGAGGAATGTAGATGTAGAGTACTTTATCAGATTGCATGCCATCTTGGGGAGGGAGGGGGAGAAAAATTTGAAACTCAAAACCTTATGGAAATGTTTGTTGATAAATCAAAATAAATAGAAAAAATAACTGAATGTATTACATTCTAATAATTCTTTCATTTCTTCTCCACTCGTGATTTCACCTTATTCATTTTTAGTGGGTTAATTAATTAGCTTTCCTTCTTGCTGCTCTTTTGACAAGGTTGGAAAAAGATTTATCAATGTTGTTAGTATTTCTAGGAAAGTTTTTATTTTTGTTAGTTTTTCCTAGTTTTTCTATTTCCCTCTAGTTTTTAATATTTTCTCATTTGTGCTTACCTTAGACTTGGGTTTTGGTTGGTAGTCTCTTTTTCATCATATATTCTTAATTACATTATGTCTTCATTTTCCCCTGTCATTATTGAATATTTTAATGATATAGATACGTGTGTGTGTGTGTGTGTGTGTGTGTGTGTGTGTGTGTGTGTGTAGGTATGCATATTTTTTTCCTCCCAGGAATGATTGAGTTGTATCTCAGAAAATTGATTTTTGTAAAATGTGCCTTGTGGTCATGAGTAACACGTATGTTCTTTAACCATTCCATTGAGAAGATAGCATATTTTTTAAGCTCCAAATTCTATGAAGTTCCCTGCTTTTATCTTTCTGTTTGGTATCCTTAAAAGAAACACACATTAGATTCTCTTTTTGTGTCACTCTCTACAACATTTTTCTGTTCAGTGTATTGTTCCTTTAGGAAGGAGAAAGAATGCCCTGTGGGCTAAAAAGCAAGCAAACAACCAAAAACTAAAAATCACCAAGAATTTTTTAATCACCTGGAAAATGAATTTCTTTCTAAGAGGACATCTTTGTGACAAGGAGGGATTGACTGTATTTACTTATTTTTGTGGATAGAGAATATTACTATCATACTCTGTGCCTGCAAAGAGTGATGTATAAAACTCTGAACTCCAGCTACAGTCGATATCTGTTGATCTTGGGCAAGTGCAATTTACTAACTGGCATTTTGGCATGTGCTAATGGGGTATGAATGAGGAGAGTAGGAAGAGAGTTCCTGGAGTATCATGGATTTAGAGGTAGTCATTTAATCGAACCCGCTTACTTTTTGGATGAGGAAGCTGAGGTGCAGAGAGAGGAAAACTGATTAATCTTGGACATAAAGTTAGCAAAGCCAGAATTGGAAGTCAGATCCTGCTGACTCCCAAACTACCACTTTCTACTGTGCCAGGCCTCAGTGTCTTTCTTAGATGGTTCAGACTGAAATAGAGCTTTATCATTCCCCTAAAAACTTATAAAACAATAACTAATATTGATGAAATGATTCTGTACTTTATTAAACTCAGAGTAAAAGGAGGGAGAAAAATCACAGTTTAAGTAAAGCTTCTATGGCTGGTAGGAATAGCATATATATACCTGAAATTTGAGGACTACCATTGCATTGTGATATAACTCAGTGACTTAACTCCATTGTGATGTAACTCAGAGGTAGAGACAAGGAGAAAACATGGCAGCTAATAACTTGGGAATAAGAGACAGCTCTGTTTCCAGCAATGGTTACCACCACTATCACCACATCTACACACAAGCCTTTGCAAGTCACTGATGTAATACTTACCACATCTACTTGTTTTCATGAGATTTTGGTTTGAAAACATGGTGTTCCACAGGAAAGGAACTAAAATTCAGTCCCTTCTGAGATTGGGATATTTTGGGGATATTGTGTGGAGGTTCAAATAAAGACCAAAAATGGCAACTACTACCAATAACAAAAACTAACCACTCATAATGATGGTATAACTCAGTGACATAACTCTGTTGTGATATAGCTCAAACAGTAAAACAAGGAAAAATGTCAACTACTAACTAATAAAAACAAAAAATCACTAACAACTAATACTAATGACATAACTCTATTGTGATATAGCATAGTATCCAGAAAAATAGAGACACTTCTATGGCCATGGAATATAATAAAATCTACTAGTCCAATGGGAAAGAAATCTTCTCTATGTTTTTCCTATACTTTCATCAAATCAGGCATAAAGCATTTTTAAATTCTATTCATTTTTTGTTACATTTTGAATTCTGAGTTTTCTCCCTGCTTCCATCCCATCCCTGCATTAGAGAAGGCCAACATTTTGTGTGTGTGTGTGTGTGTGTGTGTGTGTGTGTGTGTGTGTCTGAAACAATATACTATATACTTCTATATATCCATTCCTCCTCTGGAGGTAGATAGCATTTCCCTTCATAAGTTCTGTGTCATTGATTTTATTAAATCAGCAAGTTCATATTACTTAGAATAGCTTAGTCATTCACACTTATTCTTCAAACATTACTGCTGTTACTGCATACAACATTCTCTTGGTTGTGCTGGTTTCACTCTGCATTATTTCGTGCAAGTCTTTCCATATTTTTTTTTCTGAAAAATCAACCAGCTCATCATTTCTTATAGTACATTAGTATTCCATTACATTCATGTACCAGAGCTTGTTCAGCCATTCCCTAAATGATGGGCATCCCCTCTATTTCCAGTTCTTTGCTACCACAAAAGAGAGCTGCTATAAATATTTCAAAACCTCTAAGTTCTTTTCCTTTCCCCCTGATCACCCTGGTCAATAGACTTACTAATGGTCTCATTGACTCAAAGGTTATCTACAGTTGTATAACTCTTTGGGCATAATTCCAGACTGCTCTCCAAAATGGTTAGATCAGTTCACAGCTCCACCAACATTGAATTAATATGCCATTTTTTTTTCACATTTCCTCTAACACTGTTATTTCACACTTGTATCATTTTGTTCAACTTGATGTGAGATGTACCTCAAAGTTGTTTTAATTTACATTTCTCCAATAAATAATGATTTAGAGCATTTTTCCACTTAATTATGTTTAATTTTTTTATTTGCAAAAATAGTTTTCAACATTCGCTTTGACAGGATTTTGAATTGTAAATTTTTTTCTCCCTCCTTCCTCGATCCCCTCCCCAAGATGGCATGCAATCTGATATAAACTATTCATGTACGATAATCATACTAAACATGTTTCCACATTACTCATGTTGTGAAAGAAGAATCAGAACAAAAGGGAAAAACCACAGGAAAGAAAAAAGTAAAAGAGAAAGAAAACAGTATGCTTCAATCTGCATTCAGACTCCATAGTTCTTTCTGTGCATGTGGACATTTTCCATCACGAGTCTCTGGGAATTGTGTTCAATCATTGCATTGAAGAGAATAACTAAACATATCAAACAGCATTTTATATATAATTGTTTGATAATTTCGGCTTATTTTCTTTAGAACACCATGATTTTGAGCCAACTTCTCAAGACAACAACTGAGACTTGGGAAGTATTATTTCCTTGACTTGAAAAGGTTTGTGTATGGGGGGGTGATGGAGCTGTCTTAATTCCCAAGTTATTAGTTGCCATTTTTTCTCTTGGTCTCTACATCTGATTTATATCAGAAGTGGAGTTACGTCAATCACTTTTATCACAATGGGATCATGGGTTACGAGGCTGTCCCACACTTGGCGTGATGCTCTCAGGCTCTTAGTCCACTGGTTTGTTCGAGGCCATAGACCTGGGTACATCTTCCACAGCATAGAGGTCAAGGATGGGCTCCCTACCTGCAACCATATGCCCATTTCTCTCAGTTCTCTTGGTGTTTGGGAACTGGGGAAAACTGCACTTCCTTTGTGCTTCCCTGAGGCTTACTTACTCCCCTCTACACTCCTGAATCCTCCTTCATGGAAGTTACAGGGAGAAGTTAGAACAGCTAAAAACATCTTAGCAGATTCTGGAGGTTTTGCCATCAATCGTTAAGGATGTTGAAACTTTTCCTTACAACCCTGGTCACTCCTTTCTCCCACTTCCTTCCTTTGAGTCACAAGGGTACCTGTTAACCCCTGTCGTAAGAGGAGAGAGTTTCACCTTTTACCTCTCACCTTTGATTTTTGCCCTCCCCCACTTGGGAAAGGAAGGAGGAGGGAGGGCAGCAGCTACAGAGTAGGCCCTCCTGGCAATGGCCTGGGGCCCTGGGGAACCTTTACCTGGAAGCATCACCCAGGTTCAGCACATCCTCCTCAAGGTCATGAAGCTGGCCTCTGAACATGGGTAAGCTTACTCTTTGAAAGTTGTTGTTTTAACTGGTAATGATGAGATATTGATTCTCCACACAAAGCAATTTGGAAATGCATTTAACAAAATTCAAGTCACCTGAGTGGTAATGGGTTTGTTTCAAGTTTCAAATTGGTGAACTTTTTGTATAAGTTCTGTCAAGCACCTTTTCATAATTTGGTTACCACCAAAATCATTTCACAATTGCTGGTTATTGTTTTAATGTGTAAATTAGCCAGAAAGATTGTTTGAGTTATGGCTTGCTGAGAATTTCCAAGTGTAGAGAAATCTCTGGTGATTGGATTTGTACAGCAGGAGAAATTTAAGATTGAGATGTCAATCCTGGAAAAGTTTTTTCGTAAGCTGTGATTAGTGAAACTTGCTGTGTGAAGTAAAAAACTCATTTGATTTTATTTTGAGTTCTCTAATGGCTTATAATAATCCATGGATAAATTAATAATCCACCATCTGAGAAATGCCACAGGCTACTCTGAGAAAATGTGACACTGGTGGGAAGTCAGCAGGGGGAAAAAGCTGAGGGGACATTTTATCCTCAGTCTAAGATGGGATTATCCTGGCTCAGTGTCCCCATGCTGTTCCTTTGAAAGGGAAGGTCACCCACCTGGCTATTCCTGAGTCTGGCTATGAGGTGTATTTGATACATCATGGTTGGACAACTGAATTCTCTGAATCCAAACAGAGCTAAAGATGTCTTCTCCTGTCATTTGGGCCCTGCAGTCTTTTCTGTCAGATTTGTGTCTTCCAGACTATAGCGCATTCCCCTACAGTTGCTAAGAAACAGCGGGTACCAGCCAATGCCCCCTCATCATTGCCTGGCTGCAACCTGTGCTTAGTTCCAGTCAACCTCCTCTTTGGTACCCCCTCAAGTCAGGGACAGAAGCCGAGACCTTCACCCCTCACCCCAAAAGAATTTGGGTTCCATTTGTTTGAGGGGGGAAGGATGAGGATGGGATCTAGACCCCATAAAGGAAAAACCCTGGACTTTCTTGCAGGACCAAATCTCTGGCATTAGCCTGAGGCTACAATCCCATCAACTGAGCTTTCATTGTGGCTACACCCAATCTCTCAATTCTCTGTTACCATTCACCTAGCCTAGTCCTCCATAATCTTACCTCCCTGTGGCCCCTGCCCATTTCCCACCCTTAATCCCAGCTAGGCCCCATTCTCCCTTGGCCACATGGTCTGGTCCCAGGAGTTCTGTTCACCCCAGTTTACTGGCCACTCCCATTCAGATCCTCCTTAGACCCCTCCTGCAGTCACCCCAAACTACTTGGCCACTCCTAGAGCCTTCCCACAGGCTTTCTGTATATGACATCCATCTTGTCTCCATTAAGTTGCTTAGATTCTTATAATCTAGCCATTGCTCAGATTCTTAAAATCTAGCCAATAGCTCACTAATATTCAGACTCCTTAAGGGTCTGCCCAATCTGAAGGATTCCCTAATAAACCTTGTCTTTGGCTGAAAGGAAAAAAAAAAGAATCTCCTTGAGAAGGTGGAATTTGAAATGAGTTTTAAAAGAAACCAGGGAAAATAAAGAGAAAGGGGTGATGATATAAAGGCATTAGGGACAACCAATGCAAAGCCATGTATATGGCTGATGGAGTATAGCTGGATCTTAAGAGTGCCTGGAAAGGTGTAAGGTTTAAAACAGCTGGGAAAGTAGGAAGGGACCAGATTATCAAAAGCTTTATAAGCCAGAGGAGCCTTTATTTGCTAGAGATAATAAGGAACTCATGGAAGTTCTTGAGCAGGAGATGTGACATAGAGCTGTACAGTACATTTCCCCCCCACAATTAACAAATGTTAACAATGAACACGTTTCCCAATTAGCAAATTTCTTTCTTCATCTCCCACTTTGACTCATTCAAAATACAGAAGAAAACTAAACATAAGAACACATGGCCAAACAAAACAAATTCTCACATTGACCACGTCCAAAAGTATATTTCTCATTCTGCATATGGAGTCTATCGCATCTCCTTTGGGAGAAAAATATTACGTGGGCGGTTCATTTGAGTTGACGGGGATGGGGGAAAGGGTGGATTGTAGCAGAGAGAGACTTGAGGCAGGGAGACCAATAGAAGGCTATTGCAGGAGTCTACAAGAGAAATGATGAGGTCCTGGAATAAGGGTCGGGTCTGAGTGAATGAAAAAGAGAAGATATGTGTGAGATGTTATCAAGTTAGAAATGATCAGTGAGGACAGACCTTTCATTGGAATGACAGGATAAGTCATTGCTACAGGAATTTCTAGCCTTGAAAGATTCCATATTTCTAACTGAATTTTTGTAGTTGGTGAGCATATTCCCTTAAGATTCCCTAAATGAAAGATCTGCCTCACTCAAAGTGAGAACCTGAAAACACCTTAGCTCCAAAAGGCCAAGATCTCCCACTGCATCTCCAGTCATCCTGATTGATGACATCTGGGTCCAGACCCAGATGTCTCTGGAGGACAAAGTGAAGCTGTGCTATTCAAGTGCAAGCCATGTCATCATCTCCCTGATGTCATGGTTTTCTTGGACAATGAAGGACAAAACCACCACAGAACCAATGCTCTGTCCACAAATCACTCCGTACTGCCTCTGACGTCAAATCTTCCTGACTTTGAGGTTCCTTCTCTATCCATTCTTCAATCTCTTTTCTTTCTTTAGAGAGATACTTTTAAAATATTAAAAATGTCCCTCTCTGACTATACTCTGTAAGGAGTTTGTGGCAAAAATTATTGCTGTACTTACTCTGTCATGGGCTTTTTCTGCAAATATTGACAGAATCATGATTTTAGATGTCTGTGTTTTCAATATGATTAACTCTGTTAGTTTTTTTTTTCTGAATCTTGAGCATCCTGACAGCTTTGGTATACATCTATTTTGATCAGAGTGAATAAATTTTTGGATAAATCATTTTAGTCTTTTGGCCAGATTTTATTTAAAAATTTCAAAGAAATATTCATTTAGATAGTGGACTAAATTTTTCTTTCTTTTCTTTAACCTTTCTCAGCTGAGATATTGAAATGATACTTGTCTCAGAAAAGCAGTTTTGGAGAATACTTTCTATGTCAGTTTTGGGGGATAAGAGGTGTTGTTCTTTAAAAGGATGGGTAGAATTTTCCTGCATATCCATTTGGACCAGGGTTTTGGTCTTTGTCTTCAGTAGTTATTTTAGAGTGAGTTCAATCTCTTTTTCAGTGATTGATCTTTATCTGTTATTCTATCAACTTGAGTATTTTATATTGTGTCAAAAATCTCCTATTCCTTTTTAATTTTGATTTGTGTTGGCATATAAGTGAATGACCTGATATACTTAGAGAATCCTAGAGAATCAAGTAAAAAATACTTGAAATAATAAACAACTACAAGATATGAAAGAAACCCATATAAATCGCTGTCATTTCTATATATTACCAACAAAGCACAACACCAAGAGATAGAAAGAGAAATTACATTTACAGTTACTGTAGACATTAGAAAACATTTAGGAGTCTGCCTACCAAAAGAAACCCAGGAACACAATTACAAAACACTTTTCCACACAAAGTCAGATCTAAATAATTGGAAAAAACATCAGTTGCTCATGGGTAGGCTGAGCTAATCGAATAAAAATGACATTTCTACCTAAGCTAATTGACTTATTTAGTGCCATACCAATCAAACTACCAAAAATCATTTTATGGAGCTAGAAAAAAGAATAACAAGATTCATTTGGAATATCAAAAAGTCTAGAATATCAATGAAAAGAAATGCAAGGGAAGGTGGCCTAGCCCTTCCAGTTCTTAAATTGCAGTAGAAAGCAGCAGTCATCAAAACTACTTGGTGCTGGCCAAGACACAGAGTGGTGGATCAGTGGAATAGGTTAGGTATGCAAGACACAGTAGTCAGTGACTTCAGTGACCTATTATTTGATAAACTCAAAGACCCTGGCTTTTGGGATAAGAACTATGAGAGAAAAACTTCTGGGAAAACTGGAAAAGAGTATGGCAGAAACTAGGCATACACCAAAATCTCACACCGTATACCAAAATAAAGTCAAAATGGGTTCATGAAATCATCTTTAAAAAATCCAATAAACATTAACTGCTTATTATGTGGAAGGCACTGGAAATACAAAACTACATAAAGACATGGTCTCTTTTTTTTTCAAGGAGCTCATACTCTACTAAAGTATAACACATGATTAAAACATGAGAGACAAAATAAATTCCTAGGACTGAAATTCACCTCGACCTCCTACTTGTTCTTGTTTATCCTCCATACTTGAACAAGACCAGTGACGTCACAATGTTGGGGTCAGGGATCAGTATGTTTTACAGTGGATGATTAGTCCAATGTAAGCTTGGAAGACTCTATCGCAGGTCAGACACAAATGGTCAGTATGAACATTTGGGATGGAGATAACTCTGGATTTGTGCATTTCACATTTCCTTCGTGCTGCTGAGATTCTGTTTTGCTCATGAAGTACATCGCCTTGTCTGATGAAGGCATGCCATGCTGGACAATTCTATGACAATGTCTACTACGTCTTACGATTGAAACTCAAGTTCTTCAGAGAGACCTCGAGTATCTTTTTACTGCTTCTTCTGAACTCCATGTGAGTACTTGCCTTGTGCAAGTTCTCTGTAAAATAGTCTTTTAGGTAAACACATTTGGCATTTGGGCTACGTGGTCAGCCCATCAGAGTTGCATCTCTGCAGTAGAGTTTGAGTGCTTGGCAATTCATTTTGAGAGAGGACTTCAGTATCCAGGAAACCCATCTAAGATGATTCAAATGGAAGCAGTTCAGTTTTCTGGTATGGAGCTGATAGATTGTCCAGGTTTCATAGGCATACAACAATGAAATCAGCAGAGAGGCTCTGTAGACCTTCATTCTGGTGGGCAGCCTGATACATCTTCTTTCTCACACTTTCTTTTGGAGACTCCCAAACACCGAGCTAGCTCTAGCAATGTGTGAATCAACCTTATCATCTGTGTGGAAATCCCTGGAAAATGTACTGTCAAGGCAAGTGAACTTATCCACAGCGTTCAAAATTTCTCTATTTGCTATAACCAATGGTTCTACATATGGATGGTACAGTGCTGGCTGGTGGAGAATCTCTGGTACATCTCAGATATTCGGTGCTGGTGGAACCACACTGATCAGTGATGAAGACACTATTCTAGAGAAATGGGATGAACACTTTCATAGAGATCTCAACAAACCATCATCAACCAATACTGAAGCCATTGACCATATACCTCAGGTTGAAGTCAATCCCTCTCTAGCTGGATTTCCAACTGAAGAGGCTTTGAATGCCATTAGACCCCTCTCATGTGATGAAGTATCAGGCACTGATTTTATTTCAGACAGGAGGTCCACTGCTTATACAAAAGCTGACTGAAATCTTCTGAGTTATATGACAAGAGGAAGGTTATCCCTCAGGAGTTCAAGGGTGTTCATTGTCTATCTCTATAAAAGAAAAGGAAATAGATTGTCCTGTGACAATCATAGGGGCATCTCTCTCTTAGTCATTGCTGTCAAGATTCTTGCCAGAGTCCTCCTTAATAGACTGATCCTTCACCTGGAAGATGGTCATCTACCCAAGAGGCAGTGTGGCTTCAGGAAGAATATGGTGTTTGCTGCCAGACAATTCAGGAGAAATGCCAAGAGCAGAACAGAGGTCTGTACACAACATTCGTAGATCAGACCGAGGCTTCTGAGGCTGTTAATCTCCTATAGGATTAGTCAATGATACCTACAAAAGAGCAATATGCTACAGTGGATAGAGTACTAGATCTGGAGGCAGTAAATTCAAATCCTTCCTCTGACATGAGGTGTGTGCCCCTAGCCAAGTCTCTTAAACCTTTATGAGCTTTAGTTTCCTCATTTGTAAGATAAGGGGTCTGAACTAGAGGACCTCTAAGGTCTTTTAACCCTTTAACTCTATGATACTATGATCCTACAGTACGATCTGATGGTCAGTATGGTGTGGTTAAGATGCTTTCCTTGTCACTGGACGTGTTTGAACAGAAGCCAGATGACCACATTTCCAGAACAGTATAAAAGGATTCCCCCTGCCTTGGGATGGGGTTACATGACCTCTAACACTGAAATTCTATGATTTTAAAGCATGCTGAAATCTGATTTAATTGTATGATGTGATTATCAGAAGATGTCAACCATCATAGATTAACCTAACTACATTTTGAAAAAAAAAATGGCATATAGCCAAGGGCTGATGTATTCCTAAGTAAACCATAATTTCTTTTCTTTTTTTATTTATCAATGTGTGCTTATTGAAATATACTACAACAGGATTCCCAACAAAAATAGAGTTGCTTGAGAATGTGGTATCTGGATTCTCACTGCAATTTTGTGCAATTTCTAAGATGGGTAAATATATACATATGTATATTGTTTATTTTTTTACCATATTAGTTCTGCTTTATCTTTTAAATATAAAGTATTGGTAGTCTAACTTAGGGCAATTCACTATAGTTCAACAAACTATTATTCACACCTGCTTTGTGCAAAATGCCGTACTAGGGCAGTTATAAAGCTTAGATAAGATAATGTTCCTACCCTCATGGAGCTTCCAATCCAGTGGGAGGATAAATCATGCACACACATAATTATGATATACAGTAATACAGGATAAATACTGTAGACAGATGCTGCAAGAGAAGTGGTACTACATAATGATGTTTTACAATTAGATTTTAGCCTGAGAATCTTTTCATCTAAGATATCTCTTGGCAAAAACTTTAAAACTCTGTAACAAAAAGATGAATATATAGGAAACTTCTCATCAAAGAAATTTTACTTTTGACAGTTAAAAAGATTTACCATCTTATCCATGATCTTAGTGTGCTGAACCAAATCCTGTATTTTAGAGTATATTATTCAGTGTCAACAGTGTATTGAGGAAGCTTCTTAACATGAGTTAAGAAGCTCTTGAAGGACCTCTCTATTGTTAATGCCCTCACTAGCAACTTATACTGCCTTCTCAAATTATACTGCATTCATTTACTTATGCATGTCTGGATCTGTGATTTGATTGTGGGTGTGGGGACCTCTCAGTGAGGACATCTCTACTCATACAGATCTGTATAATCTCTGAAATGTATAGTTTTAGAGAAATGTCTGGAGTACCAGAGGAGTTAAGTGCTGTGCCCAAGATCATTCATTCAGCCAGTATGTGTTGGCCCCATTTTCCTAACCCCAAGACCTGATAGCTACTATACCTCTTAACTCTTTTTTTTTTAAGAAAAAAATTTATCAATTAGTAAGCATCTGTTTTCTCTCCCTCCCATCTCACCTCTAATTTCAAAGAAAAAAAAGAAAAACAAAACCCTTTTAACAAATATGTATAGTTAAGCAAAACAAATTCCTTCTTTGTCCAAGTCCAAAAATACATTTCTCTTTCTGTCTCTTGATTCTGTCACCTCTCTGTCAGGAATTGTGTAGCTTAGTTCATCCTCAGTCCTCTGGAATCATGGTTGGGTCATTGCTTGGGTCACAGTTCTTAAATCTATCAAAATTGTTTGTCTTTACTGTGTTGTTGTTATTATATAGATATAGATATTTACATGTTGTTCTGGTTCTACTTACTTATCTTTGCATCAGTTTATGCAAGTCTTCCATTTCCTCTGAACTCATTCCTTGTATATATCTTTTTGAATATAAATTTTCCTACTAGAATATGAGCTTGTTGAAAGCAATGTTTTTCATTTTATCTTTGGATCCCAAATGCCTAGGGCATAGTGTATAGTTAATAAATTCTGAATGGATGAATTTCACTGTCATCAAAATAATTTCAGTGTTAAATTTCTTCTCTTATGTAGCTTGCATCTGGGATATCTTCCCCAATACCGTTTTTGCCGATGTCAACGAAGACAGGCTTTTTACTCCTGATCCTTGGGTGTGCCAAAGTATTTGTACTCATCATTCCAACTGCCTGTTTTTTACGTTCCTTTCCAACGAACGGCCAACAGAATCCCAACGGTGAGGGAGCAAAGCCAGTAGTATGTGTTTCCTTTAAAATGTAGCTAACCGAAGCCCCTTGCTCTAAATTTCTAAACACTTTTTAAAATCTCACTTCAAAATATTTACAAGAGAAGAATCAAAACGAATGATTCCAAGTTTAAAAGTGACCACAAGGGTTGCATTTTTTCATTCATTTATTTTGATTTATCAACAATCACTTCCATATATTCTTGAGTTTAAGATTTTTCTCCCCCCTCCTCCCCACCAACCTCCCCAAGATGGCACACAATCTAATACAGGCTACATATATACATTCTTATTGAACATATTTTCAGATTAGTGATGTTGTAAGTAAAAATTAGAACCAATAGGAGGAACCACCAGAAAGAGGAAACAAAACTCAACAGAAGAGAAAAAAATAGCAAATATGCTGCGATCTGCATTCAAATTCCACAGTTCTTTTTTTGGATGTGGATAGTATTTTCCATCACGAGGCCTTTGGAAATGTCTTAGATCCTTGTATTGCTGGGAAGTGTTAAGTTTATTAATATTAGTCATTGCACAATATAGCTGTTATTGTGTATAACGTTCTCTTGGTTCTGCTCACTTCACTCAGCATCAGATCATACAAATCTTTCCAGGTTTTTCTGAAGCCAACCTGTTCATCATTTCTTATAGCATAATAGTATTCCATTACATGCATATACCACGACTTGCTCAGCCATTCCCCAATTGATGGAAGGATTGCATTTTTATGGTACCCAACCCAGGATGCTGAGAACTAAACTATTCTCAGGTTTGAGAATAAGGCTTGGCAAGAGCAGAGCCTATATCAGTGATCAAAAGATGCCTCCCCCCCCATCCCTTTAGGAAATCTCAGAAAAAGTTTGGTTACATTCCTTTCTTAGCACCCAAAACAATCCTAGTCCATGTATAAGGATTGGGTTTATATGTAGGAAGGGTGTTATTTCAGGAGTAGAACGAAAATAACCTCCTCCACCCTCACCCATAGACCGTCAACCCATCTTAGTGCCTGAAATTCCACCATTAATGATCCATTCCTCTATATAAATCATTGTCCTCTTTTCCTATGTTCTCTTACAGCTATAAATGTGGAGGGGTAACACACTAAAGTGAATGAAGTTTAGTATAGTGGAAAGAACACAGGGTTCAGAATCTAAAGACCTGGACTTAAATCCTGGCTCTGTTCTTTGCTACATGCATGACCTTGAATAAGTCAATTCCCTTCTGTGGGTCTTATAAAATAAAGGAGATGCATGAGATGATCTCTAAACTTTTTACAGGTTGGAGTCTTCAGTCCAAAATTATAGATTGCTTTCCTTCTTCTGACATGAGAGGCCTAGGCAGCATCAGAATTCCTGAGGAGAAAGAAGTGGTACTAATTATGGAGAAAGAAGATAGATAGGTGAGGATTAGTTTTAGCTCCTATCAAAATTTTGCCCAGTGGATAGAGAGTTGGACCCGGGGGTCAACAAAACCTGAGTTCAAATACGCCTCAGACCCTTTACTAGCTGTATGTACCTGAGTAAGTTACTTACTAACTTTTGTCTGTCTCATTTTTCTCAACTATAAAATGGGCATAATAATGACCTCTACTTTCCAGAGTGGTGAGGATCAAATTAGAGTGCATAGCACATTGTGAATACTTAATAAATGTTTATTACCTTCCTCTTCCCCTTCATCTCCTCTTCTCCCATGTCTTCCCAGTACACAAATATGGTAGGAAAATTGAGACTATACAATCATAACTTGTACCATAGCAAATATTTTGGAGCTGTAAGAATTTCATTGTATTATGTGATTTAATAGCACTCTCAAATCTTTCTTTTAGAAATCTTTGCCTCCTTAAAACATCCCCAAGTGGAATTCCAAGTATACAAAGCACCAGAGAGAATGCCTTTTCAGGTTTTAGCCTGTTGAGTTGCAGGCACAGTGTCCCTGGTAAACAGTGTAACCAGTTGGGTAATGCTCAGGTTTGACCTAGGGAATTATTATCACAAAATATGGTCAATACGCACGCTTTATCTCACATCTGCTTGTGTGTTTCGCTGTCCAGTGCTTTGTCATGGCACCATTTATGCCAATACTGATTTCTTGGGAGAGGAACTGGATATTTTTGAAGTTGAAGGTCATAAAGCCTGCCAAGAAAGGTGCACAGACACCATATGCTGACAATTTTTTACCTATTCACCAACCAAAGAAACATACAACAAAGGGAAGTAAGGAGGATTTTTAAGTATTACATAGAAAAATCATGCAACTGCTCAGAAATGCATAGATGCTCTATTCCTCCAGTGACATTCTTATTTACAATGCTTTATTTCCTTCATTCAGAGGTAAATGTTATTTAAAAATGTCTTTAAATGGATCTCCAAATAAAATACTTCATGGAAGAGGAGGCATCTCTGACTATACATTAAGGCTATGTAAAATGGAAAATGGTAAGTGACATGTTACTTGAGCAACCTGACTTGTGAAATTAAAAAAATAAAGCAAAACAAAAATTAAATATCCTACAATGACATAACTAAAGATCTATTTGCCAACTAAAATAATTATTAAAAAAAATCATTAGCTAGGCCTTAATCACAAAGTTTGACATTATCATTTGCTTTCTCATATAGGTCTTGTCCTGCTGATTAGAATGATACCTTCTTGTAAGCACAGAGCAGGTCTTCCCCTCTCTGGCTGCCTGCCCCCTTCTCTTTATTTCTCTTGTATGCATCAATCTACATATCTGTTGTCTCTCCCATTAGAATGCAAGCTCTTTGCGAAGTGGGACTGTTTAGGCTTTTTCTTTGTCTATCCAGTGCCTAGAATAGTGCTTGGCATATGGTGAGCCTTAAAAAATGCCTATCTGTGATTGCTTAATTTCTTATATGCATAAGCAGAAATGAATGGTTAGTAGGTACTCAGTAAATGCTTTCTGAATTGTTAATTTGAGACTTAATTAATTTTGTTTGAATTTCCACCCTGGGTCATTAGGTCTTGATTAGTGAAAGCTCACTAATCTGAGCTGGCCTTAGAGGGAACCATGATTTGCCTCAGCCACTTCCTCATCAACTATCCTGCTTCCAAAAGCTTGTCTACCTTCCCACTGGTATATTTTCCACCTTTTGATCAGGAAACAGTGAGCAGATCATTTCTACCATTGCATTGGGGAATGGGAATCTGCCTTATTATTCCCTTATAATCCCTGTTAATTTGCAAACCCACACTCCTCTCCCCAGGTACCCTCCCCAGATGTGGTCTCCCTTTATTAGAATGTAAGCACCTTAGGTAGTTTTCTCCTTTGTGTTTGCATGTTTCAAGGTTACCACAGAGTTTGCCACACAGTAAGTTCCTAATAAATGCTTTTTCATTAATTAATTTATTATTGGCTGAGAGGTTTACAATTAGAGGATATAGAAGGGAAAATAAGATATCTAGCCTATATCTATCATCTATTTATCAATCATTTATCATCAATCATCTATCTATCATCTATCAATCTATCATCTATCCTATTAATTATCTGTCATCTATCTAGCTATGTACTTACCTGGGTGTTTTTTGTGTGTGTTTTTCTCCAGCATGCACAAACAAAATAAAAGCAAAAATTGTTGGAGGAACTAATTCAGTTCTTGCTGAATGGCCATGGCAGGTGAGCTTGTATGTCACATCACCCATCCAGAAACACCTGTGTGGAGCATCCATCATTGGGAACCAGTGGATATTAACAGCTGCCCATTGCCTTGAAGGGTTAGTCTTTTTTTGTTTTTCTTTTTTAAGTCAATATTCATGCCCTCCCTTGAGATCTATTACTAGCTAATAAAACTTTCTTTCAGACTATGTTATAAAATGATTGAGCCGGAAGGGATCATGGACTGGTAGGTTGAGAGCTTGGAGGTCATCTTACAGATGGGGAAACTGAGGATCAAAGAGGTTAAGCAATTTATCTAGGGTCACAAAGCTATTAAGTGTTAGAGCCATATTTGCACCCAGATCCTCATACACCAATTCTGATGCCTTTTCCATTAGATCATACCTCCCAGCAGACATCATCTAATAGAGTCCCTGCATTTTACATGTAAGGAAACTGTAACTCTTAAAGGGGAAATGGTTGGCCCAAAGTCACCCAGCTAGTACATGTTAGAGCTGGGCCTTTAATCTGGGTCTTCTGACTATGTCTTCTAATATACTTCAATCCCTCACCCTAGAGCAATGCTGGCTTATGGTTAAATAAGAGCAAAGAGAAAATACTAAACCAGAGTCTGCCAGCACCAGTAATTTAAGCTTTATCTCCTTTAGAAAAATATATTTATTCAGTTTTACAATATCCTTGCCCGAGATCCCCTTCATATCCCCCATGAATCCTTAGATTTTTTGAGGATTTTTGCTTGGTTTTATGAGAGCCCACCCTTTGCCCAGTATAGTCATAGAATAATACTCTTTTCTAGCCTTGCCTCGTACTAGCTGCTCTGCCCTCTAGACCGGAATTTGAGTGGAAAAAGTTTAAGAAGCCTTGCTCTAGACTACAGAGGAAAGAAAGTCACAGGACCGTAGATCCAGAGCTAGGAGGGACGTCAGAGGTCAGCTAGTTCAACTCTCCCCACCCCACCCCTCCATTTTATAGGTGAGGAAATTGAAGCCCAGGGAGATCACGCAGGTAGCACCAGGTAACACAGATGACCCAGGTAACCAGATGCAGGGCTTTAACCCATCCCCTATGAAGTCAGAGACATTGCTCTTTCCATTGTACCAAGCCACTTCTTTCTACACCACCCTTGAGATTCTCCTCTTTGATGAGCCTTATCCATGGCCTAAGGGGAGAGAATCATTCCCCAGAGGAATTTTTGCGAAGGTAAAGCGAAATTGAGAAACCCAAACTGGAGCATTAATGTCCCAGGGAATTTTAAGGAGTCACAAGTTGTCTCTCCTTCCTAGGAATATTCCCTAGACTCTGGCTCCATTTAGACTGCACCCCTAGGGATCGGCAAAGGAGGTATAGTCAGATGTGACAAAAACAGTCTCACAGAGTCATAGAGCTAGAAGAAAGCTTAGATATCACCTAGGTCAGCTTTTCAATTTACAAAGAGAAAAACTGAAGACCAAGGGGACTTGGAGACTTGCCCAAAGTTATACCGCTAGTTGGGGATAAAGCTTGAACTAAACCCCACTTTTGAGTAGCATTCAGGCCTCTTGCTGTTCAATCATGTCCAACTCTTCATGACCCTGATAGGGTGCTTGGGTGCTTGTATTGGGTCCCCAATTCCAAGACCATGTTTCTGCCTAGCCTCAAAAATACTATCGCTGGCAGTTCACCTCCTGCCCAAGGACACTATGCCTAGCAATTACTCATGAGTGGGGCCCAGCAAGACACTTATCTTTCCCTGGTGCAGTTACACAAAGCTGGGTGACAGAGTTACTGGTTGCTCCCAGCCCTAAGATCATGCCTCTGGAAGCCTCTCAATTCATTAGTAAGCTCCTGTCTTATAAGAAAACTTTCCCTTGTTTTAGAGCATTCTCTAATCAGGATGAGAAAGGGGTGCCTGGGCCAAGGATTTTTGTCCCCGGCTGGCCCAGGGAATCTTCCTTCCACCAGACTCCCAAGATCCGTGACTCTGACAACTCCCTCCCTGTCTGGTATACTCCCTACACTTTCCCATCCATAGCTCCTAAAGACCACCTGGACCTTTAAATTACCTAATTAGTATCCCTGGCATTCCTTTCCCATGCCCTTTTCCATATAAACTCCAGCTCCATCCTCAGTCTCTCACAGATTCCTTAAGAATCCTTGCCTGCTGAAAGCATAACAATAGATCTTTACCAGCTTGACTCAAAGAATGCTTGAGTTTGTGAATTCATTCCAGACGACTCCATCCTGTACTCCGGTTTTTGAGTGGTCTCAACCTTTCAGACCACAACAACCTCATTTGGGGTTTTCTTGGCAGAGATACTGGAGTGGCTTGCCATTTTCTTCTCTGCTAATTTTACAGATGATTTTACAGACAGGGTTAAGTGACTTGTCCAGGATCACACGGCTAGTAAGTGTCTGAAGCCAGATTTGAACTGAAGTCTTCCTGACCTCAGGCCCAGCATTCTATCTACTGCACCACCTAGATGCCCAGGTTTCTTGTACCTGTCTATGAATACATGTCTGTCTCTCTCTCGTATGTGTGTGTGTGTGTGTGTGTGTGTGTGTGTGTGTGTGTGTGTGTGTGTGTGTGTGTGTGTGTGTGTGTGTGTAGGGGCTGGTGATTGGACTGTGCAGTAATTTTTCTCCTTTGTGTAAAATTTATGCTAGTGATTCCCTTCTCCATATATGGAGGAGGGTTCCTAACATTCCATGACTGGTAAAGCTTAGCAGCATTATGTCGTTGTTTTCTTTGTCCCAAGTCCACCAGGAGCCTTCAATATAATATAAGCAGGAGAGTCAAGTTAGAGAGCTCAAGCTTTCCAAAATACTTAAAAGCAATAAATATTCACAACATTTTGTGGTACAAAAAGCTCAATTCTCTGCTTTTGTTATTTAGACTAGAGGCTGCTGCAGTTTTATGTGTCTATGCTGGCATTGTAAACCAGTCTGAGATACATGGAAACACCCCATTCTTCAGAGTTCGAGAGATAATTATCCATGAAAAATATGAAATGGCAAAACATGGGTATGACATTGCCTTATTGAAAGTTGAGGTTCCTGTTAATTATACCAGTAAGTAAATATTTATTTAGAAACATTAGCTGTATTTGTTACCTAGATGAAATATTGCATTGCTTACCTAGATGTAATATTGTGCGGCATCAAACAAGAAGTCTCCACTTGGTGATCTAGCCAATTGTTTTGTTATCAGGGAAAGCACAGAGCCCAGGGAGCCAGGGAGATCACACCCATGTCTCCTAGGTAAAGGGCAACTAACTTAGTGTCTCAAAGGCAAAACTTCTGCCTGATTTTGAACGTTCAAGAAAGGGGAAAGTTTTATCTATATAGAATAATGTAGAATCGTGGAATTACCCAGCTGGGCAGGAACTTTATTTATTATTTCTCTAGTCCTTTCCTTTTGCGGAAGAAAAAATTGAGACAGAGGGAGGCTGATTATCTGTCTGAAGGTCACACAGTGAATCAGTTGGTTGAGACAGCATGGTGCCGTAGGAAGACTGTCAGACTTAAGGTCAGCAAATCTATTAATTATTGTGTGGCCGTGGGGAAGTTAACCTGAGTTTCAGTTTTCTCATCTGTGCAATGGGGATAATAATCTGAGTACTGTTACGGCTCCACTGACCAGCAGGGTTCTTGACCGAAGACTGGAAGGCAAAACAAAGAGACAGGACTCCAAGTGTAATGGAAAACTGAATCAACTTTATTAGAGCACAGCCAGCAGTTTTACAGCAATTATTGACAAGGTCACTTCCTTTCTCCACCCCTTGCTGTTCCCGTTAAAACATCATGTACTTCTTGTTCTCAGAATGTTTCAATACTTGATACATAATATACATGTTTGAGCTTGAGCTAGCAGCATTGTTTATGGTTGAGCTTGCATAACCATCCTTCTTACTGGGGAGTGGAGAATCGATCCAAGCCAAAGGGCAAGCTCCTCATATGAGAGGGCTTATTCAGCCATCAGGGTCAGAGTCCTACTCACCTGTGGTCCTCTACAAGTACTACCTACTTTATAGGATTGTTGTAAGGAAATTACTTTGTAGAGGAAACATGGTTGAGTTGAAAACAGTACTGCACTTGGTGACAGAGACCTGAATTCAAATCTTGCTGTCACTTACTATTTGTGTGACATTGGAGAAATCACATACCCACTCTGGTCTGTAGTCTCTTCATCTGTAAATTAAGAAGGCTGGACTAGGTGGTCCCTAGGGTCTCTTGCACTTTAACCCTGTGATGTGTATAACAAGTAATAGAAATGGGAAGTGTTCTTATTTTTAGGTCTCTTGCCTCCTAGCTCAGGGCTTTTGAGGGGAGGGAAGAAGAACTTATTAAGTTCCTACTGTGTGAAAGGCACTAGCATGTAGTGCTATTTCATTTGAATTTCACAACAAACCTGGAAGGTAGGTACTATTATTACCCTCATTTTACAGTTGAGGAAACTAAGACAAACAGAGGTTAAGTGACTTGCCCAGGGTCGCACAACTAGTAAGTGTCTGAGGCTGGATTTGAACTCAGGTTTTCCTGACACCAGGCCCAACACTCTATCCACTTGAGCCATAATGTAGCATAGTAGAAAGAATGCTGAATTTGACATTAGAAAGTCTCATTTCAAATCCTGACTCTACTTCTTAGACTCTGCTTTTACCTTGGACAACTCAGTTAACCTCCGGGCCTTGGTATGTCCATTTATAAAGGAGAGGGTGGGATTGGTTGATAGCATTGGAAGGTCCTTTCCAAATTGAAAATTGCTGATCATCCATGACTTATTTGCAACACTCTATGAAATAAAGACACGTAGGACAAAGTGGTGAAAGTAGAGGCTTAGAAAACTCTAATTAAATGGGAGCTCAGTGGGGATCTCTGGTGGGGAAATAATTTTTTCCTAAATAACTAAACTTTAAAATTAAATTTTAGCTCTCCAGCAACCAATATGCCTTCCTTCCAAAGGAGATGGAAAAATGATATATACCAATTGCTGGGTAACTGGCTGGGGATACACAAAAGAAAAAGGTAATGAATGTGTGTTAAAATATGGGGGTGGGGAGGGAAGAAAAAAAGAAATTTATATGATAGCTTTGTTGTATATTTAAAAGGAACAGCAAGTTATATATAGCAGATTTGCAGTTTCATGTGCAATCATCTTTTTTATGATACTATATTATGGAAATGCTTGTTTTATTCATAAATTAAAAATAAAATAAATTTTAAAATATGCTCTATTCTTTAGGAGGTATCTGAATGGTAGTGTGTGTGCCCTGTCAGATTTAGGGTTGGAAGGAATTTGAAAGACCATCAAGCCTAAGCCCTTATTTTTTATTTATTTATTTTGGTGAGGCAATTGGGGTTAAGTGACTTACCCCGGGTCGCACAGCTAGTAAGTATTATGTGCTTGAGGCCGAATTTGAACTCAGGTCCTCCTGACTCCAGGGCCGGTGCTCTATTCAGTGTACCATCTAGCTGCCCCCTCTAAGCCCTTAGTTTGCAACTGAGAAAACACACTAAGAGAGGTTAAGTAACTCATTGAGGGTCACACAGTTTATAAATGTCTGAGGCAGGATTAGAACTCAGGTCATCCTGAGTGCCAGAGCTTAGCCTTTTCTCTATTGCCCCAACTAGTTGTCATTTTAGTTCACATATCTAAAGCATTAATAGATCAGTTTGGCAGCAACCTACCTTTTCAACTTCATTGCAAACATCTCCTTCAGACAATCTCTTTTCCAGACGAACTGCCCTACCCCTTGTTCCTTGAGCCTGACCTGGGGTCTTCTGCTCAAGTTCATTCACACAGGTTGTCTCCCCTATGCTTGGGATGCACTCCTTCGTTTTGTGATTCTGCCTTTATGAATTCCTCTCTTCTGTCAAGGCCCAGCTTAGGTGCAAATATGAAGCCTAGGCTGATCCCCACAACTGAATGTGTTCTTTCCTTCCTTAAATAATTCAAGGAAGGGAGATGTCTCTAAATTTGAATGTATCACCTTTCTTTTGAGCTACTATATTTCTGCTTTGCTCATCAAACACAGCACCTTCTTTGATGCCGGTGTGCCATGTTGGACGATCCTGTACCAATGTCTTCACGTCTCACAATCAGTTCCAGTGTTCTTCAGAGAGACCTTGAGAGAGTCACTGTAACACTTCTTCTGACCTCCATATGTACTTACACGCATAACTTAATTGTTACAAATACATCCCTTTATAATACTTAAAATCCAAGGTCTGTGTACTTTTTATTGTAGGAAAAGTGCAAGACACTCTTCAGAAGACATCTGTTCCTTTGATAACAAATGAAGATTGCCAAATGAGATACAGAGAGCACAAAATAAGCAATCGGATGATCTGTGCTGGTTATGAAGAAGGAGGGAAAGACGCTTGCAAGGTAACAGAGGAAGCCTGGTGCAATTGTGTGTATAATAAATACAAGAAAGCTTTCACGAATTATTTGGAAATTGGGTGGGGGTGAGGGGTAAGACAAGCATTTATTAAGTACCCCACTGTGAGTCAGGCACAGTGCTAAACTCTTTATAGATACTATCTATTTGATCCTCACAACAACTCTCTGAGGGTCATATATGTACATATACATTTAGATGTATACATATATGTCATTTGCATATATGTATGTGTAGCAAGGGCAACTAGGAAGCGCAGTTGATAGAGTGCCAAGTCTAGAGTCAGGAAGACCTGAATTCAAATCTAGTCTCAGACACTCACTAGTTGTGTGACCTTGGGCAAGTCACTTAACTCTGTTTGCCCCAATTTCTTCATCTGTAAATTAGGCTGGAAAGGAAATGGCAAATCACTCCAGTATCTTTGCCAAGAAAACCCTAAATGGGGTCAGATACAACCAAAATGACTGAACAATAATAACAACAAAATGTTTATACGTATATGTGTGTATGTATATACACATTATATATATGTATGTATGTACAGTGCTCTAGGCCAGATATGCATGTGTCTATGTACACGTATACATGTATGTACACAGATGACAAACCTTGACCATTTCATATGTATAGGTTTATAGTATGAGTAGAAAGCATGGACATGCATGAGATATTGTGGAGGTAGAATCAGTAAGCCACTGATGAGGGGGGAGAAGGAAGAATGAAGAGTTGAGAAAAATTCCAAGGTTGGAAACCTGGGATACATACATATATACATGGCAAATCTCGACCATTTCACACATATGGGTTTATGCCCACATCTAAAGTATGCAAACTGAGGCAAAAGCAATCACATGAAATTCTGAAGCGTTGAGGCTGAGGCACAATGTCAGAAATCTCTGATCAGTTCTTTGGGTTGAAGTCCCTTGGAAGTGAAAAACTTCTATCTTTAAAACCTTTTCCCTCTTCCCATCTCACACAGGGAGATTCCAGAGGCCCCCTATCCTGTCAACACAATGCCATTTGGTATTTGGTGGGAATAACCAGTTGGGGGGAAGGCTCTGCTGTCCTAGGACTTCGCGGTGTTTATACCGAAGTGGACGAGTGTGTGGACTCTCAATATCTTTTGCCTCTAGGAAATAAGAAATAAGTTTTTAACTGCAAGACAGTTTTACAATGCATTATTTCCTTTGGTGCTAATGAACAAGAGAAAGTCATTAATTTTCCTTTGATTTCATTTTGAGAGTCAGCCATGGGGCAGTGGCAAGCTAACTTTGAGGCCTGGAGAACCTGGGTTCAAGGCCTGCCTTCAGTACTGGCTGTATGACTTTGGAGAAGTCATTTAACCTTACACTGTTCTCAGCAACTCTCTAAGCATTGCAGACAGGGTGCCCACCTGCATTAGAAGAAGAAATTTCCTCACCTGAGAATTACCTATAACAATGAAACCACAGGTCTAGCTCCTATTCTTATCCCCTAGGATTACTTCTGCTTGCCTGCAAATAAAACATGACAAAGAGAGAAAGCAAACTTTCAGTTCCTTTGTTTTGTGATTTTAAAAATGAAATTTAAAAATGAAAGTACTAGTGGTGATCCATCTCCTTCATCCTATTGCTATGCATATTTATTAAATTAAAGACATACTATGTGGCTTTTTAAAAAATTGGGATCAGGATGACTTGTGATTTCACTAATACAGGGAGTTTCTAGACAGAAAAACTCCTTCTACCAAGGCAAGGTGGCCTCTTTTCTGTAATACCCTCTGCTTCAAGGGTTGTCTAAATTAGTAGTGTCAAACCAAATAGAAATGGCACTACTAATCCGTAATAGAGATCCCTGTCAGCAGTGTGTAGACTTAGTTTTAAAATGTTATCTATTTTGGTGTGTTTTTATACATTTTTCATACATTTTAATATATTTTGTTGAATATTTCCGAGTAACATTTTAATCTGACGGAGGCTACACTGGGGAGCATTTCCCAAATAAGTCACAGTTGTGTATTTGATACTTTGGGTCTACTGAGAGGTTAATTGATTTTCTCAGGGTCACAAAGCTAGCATGTGTCAAATAATAACTTGAACCCAGCTCTTCTTGGGTTCTTAGCTATCTCTTCCCTATACCATGGCTGCTTCTTATTTGGAAGATAGTTTTAATAGACAATGTCTTAGTTAAATGTAGAAGGAGAGAGTGAAACTGGATGTGTTCAAAATGGAACTAATTATCATGCCTTGAAACCCACCCCTCTTTCTGACTTTTCTTTTTCCATCAAGGATGTCACCCTTCTTCTAATCACCAAGGTTCCCAACCTTGGAACTTTCCTCAACTCTTCATTCTCCCTTCTCCTCCCTCCTCAATGGTTTACTGATTCTACCTCCATAATTTCGCATGCACACCCCCCATAACCATTTGAGTTCATGTCCTCATCACCTCTTGCCTGGATTATTGCAATAGCCTCTATTTGTGAGAGATCTCCACATCTAGCTAGCCCCAGAGCCAGCATGCTGCACTGTAGCCATCCTTCTACTGCACAGTTTGTGGCTGTCTCCTTCCCTCTGAATGGAATGTCCCAGGGAAGACTTCTCAGTGTAATTAAGGTAGTGAGTTCAGAACACAGGATAGGGTTAAGAATAGATTACCGTACAATCTTATCTTTTTAGTGCCAATATTAGCAGTTAAAATTTGTCTAGTTGTCAAGCCCTGGCCTGCCTTCTGATCTTACTTTGATGCGCCTTTTGTCCCAAGTCCCAGAGACTCCCTAAATGTTCAAGTCCCCTTATCTCCCTTTGACAGGGTCTTATTCAGATGTCTTTCTGTTCCCAACATTATCTGTTCAATCCTTGAGACCTCCCAAAAACAATCGTAAATTATCTTCCTAACTGCACATTTTTTATTGCTTCTTTGACATTATCTCAATGAACTAAGAAATATAGAGATGTATACTATGTCCTTTGTCCTGTGTTAGAGTCTGGCTTGTGAGATTGTGAGCCGAGTTAATGGACAGCTGTGAGGGAGGAGGAATTGAACCTGCAGGGTTATATAAAACCAACTTCTATCTCTGTGGGGTTGTCTCCTGTTATCAGAGCTTACTGATGGAAGGACACCCAAATCTCGAGATTTGAAATAATAATAATAATTATAGCTATAATAAATTAACTTTCTGTTTCTCCTTGGACACCTCTGTGTTTTGTTTTATTTTTAATTTGAGTGGCATCCCACACACCTCTCTGCGATGTTTCACCTCTTGCTTTCAGAAGAGTATACAAATCAACAGTAAATATTCCTGGAAAGAGTATGTCCATGCCCTATTGCTTCACTCACTGTTCTCTGATAACCCAGACCCCAGTGTAAGAATGTAAGCTATTTAGAAGTCATGTACCCAATGAATGACTCTCCTCTACCATGTCCCTTCTCTATGATCACTGAGCTTCAGCTATGGAGAGCTCACCTTCCTAACTATTGCCTGGGATATTTAACAACCTAGGTGAGTCTCACATACATTGGGATTTCATCTTACCAAGTAGAAACAATCCCAGGAATATGGTGTAATGGAAAGAGTTCTCAGGAAGTCAAATGGTCTGGGTTCAAGTCTCAGCTCTTTTATATTGGATGAAACACATAACCTCTGTAGGTCTCTGTTTCCTCATCTATATAATGGGGGTGGGGATGGATTAGATGATAACTAAGGTCTTTTATAGGTATAAAGCTATTTTTATTCTGTATCTGCTAACTCTTGGGCAGAGATGTCCTTAGGGTAAAGTGAGTCAAAATGGTGGCTCCAATCTTTTTGCTACGGAAATCCCCATGCTTTTGCAGTTCAGTGACTCAGGAAGGCAGCTAGCAAGGGAAGAGGTGACTCTACCAGTTAAGGCTATAAAAAGAACCTGAGACTCATATACATACAATAAACTCATAATACCCTCATTATGATTTAGGTAAAGCCTGACTTTCTCTCAGGAAGACCTCTCCTTTTCAGATTGCATGTTCCTTTTTGTGCATTTTTTAAAGGTAGAAAGCATAGTGATTTGCTTTCTTATAGTCACAGAGAGGGAGAAGCCGGTGTAAAAGGTTTTGCAGCAGGGAGTAGCCTCAGTTTATTGAAAGCCCCCCTCCCGAGGCCGATGTCCTCTCCAGGTGGGTCTCTGCACAGCGACGCGGTACGCTGCTATCTCGCTGGGGCCTCCAAAATGTTATACCGAGAAATGAGCGAGTTGACGACCCAAGCTAATTTTAAATTGTGGACTTTATTAGCTATTAGCGCGCGGCTGCCAGGGATATTCACATCCAAATCAAGCAGCCCCCATCAGGGGTTGAGCTAGGGTTTATATAGGGAGTATACAGGACAGGGAGGGGGATGGATCTTTGAAGTCTGGCAAGAGGAAGAGGTTTTTTGGGGGGGGCTGGTCAAGGACACCCTTCTCCCTCTGTGTAGATATGATAATGCTCTGCAAACTTTCTCACAATGGAGGCTTCCAGAGATATGATCTGAGGGCTGTGGCCTGAGCAGCCAGATAAGGGTCTTGCTAAGGAATTTGGAGGTTTCCAGAGACATGATCTGAGGGCTGGAGCCTGAGCAGCCAGATAAGGGTCTTGCTAAGGAATTTGGAGTTTTCCATGGCCTAAAGGGTTCTACTACCCAAATGGTAAAATAATGTTCTGCATTACAATGATCATGGTGATAAACTCACTCAAACACTACCTACCCAATGCTATGCCATACTCTTGGTGTGTTTTTTTAATCTACTTTGCTTTTTTTCCCATTGTGGATCTCTTTCCTATTTCTATGACTTTCACTTAGAAAGCTTTGTGGTGCTGGGGTAGGCTAGGGTGTAGAATGTTATTAGTTCAATGTCATCCATAGGAATATTTCGAAAAGCTTAGCATCAAAAGGAAATCTCTCTCTTGTTTGGACTTCGCATAAAGAACGCTTTCATAACATTGACGAATACCTCAGCTGTTTACACTTCCATTGCTGATAATACTAAGCTTGAAAAACACATGAATGAATGAAGCAATGAATTCAAAAGCGTTTATAAAGCACTTACTACCTTTCCGTGCTAGGCACTGGACTACAAATGCAAAAAGCAAGAAAGTCCCTGCCCTCCAGAAGCCTATATTTTGATAGAAGATAACAGTGACTGGGTATGGATATTTGAAACTAGGGAGACACGGAGTTGTCACGTGAACTCAGAACAATTGATTGGCTTTTCCATTTTCATCTATCCTAAAGTCTGATATAATTATATTGCACACATAGGAGAAATCTTGTCTGAGAGGAGTCTTTAAAGCTATTTTATTTTGATAAAACAAATTTTAAAAAATCAATAAACAATAGATGCAGTAGGATCATATATTCTCTCCTTCTCTCCTTTAATATAGTTGTATGTTAGCAAAACATTGTCTTTTGTAAAAAATAATCTGCAAAAGCCTGCGCTTTCCATTCTCCTGTTTTCTTTCAGGATTCTTTGTGGTATAAATCATTCTGTGCATTTTAATGAGCGTTAAATCAACAAGAGAAACTTGAAAAAAAATCAATTTATTTTAAAACTATCAGATGTCCTCAGGTGGATTATCTTCTGACTTCTAAATCTGGCAAGATTTCTTGCACTGTATTTTCTTTAGCAAAGTCAACTGTAACTACTCAATAAATAATTATTGATTTAAATAGAGCTCCTTTTTTTTTTTAAAAACAAGAGCTTAACCTCTAAGCTTCTACTGTTCAAAATGGTTAAGTATTAGAAAAACAAATTGCTTCTGATAATTTTTTTGATATGCAATTCTTAGCAGCTAGTTCTCTGCAATCCTAAGAGATACATTATGTTGGCTGATTTTGTTCCTAAACTACCAAGAAAATTGTTGAATGAATCCTCTAATTAAGCAGTGTGTTACCTGGCTCTGAAGTCAAGATGTTGTTGTCGATCAGTTGTTTTAGTCACTTCTGGCCCTCTATGACCCCATTTGGGGTTGTCTTGGCAAAGATACTAGAGTGGTCTGCCACTTCCTTCTCCAGTAGATACATTTTGTCAGGCAATCAGACGTTAAGTGACTTGCCCAGAGTGGTGCAGCTAGGATGTGAGGCTGTATTTGAACTCAGACCTTCCTGATGCCAGGCCCAGTTCTCTGTCCTCTTGACTGCCAGCTGCCTCAGAAGTCAAGAGGAACTGTGTTCAAATCCAGTTTTTGATGCCTATTAATCTAGTGATCATAGGAAGCTACCCAATCTCCCTAAGCCTCAGTGAACTCATCTATAAAATAAGGGTGGCGAGACTAGACATCTCGGGTCTCTTCTAGTTTTCCTGTAATGCTCTGCTAATATTATGACCTATTTTTGTAGTACTATGCGGTAATTATATAAAGTAGAAATTACCTCCAGTGCTTGGCTGATCTTCTGGCTTTCCCTATCCTTCAGGGTAAAATGACTCTGTAGAAATAGGTAAAGGAGTACTGAACTAGGTGTCACAGGAACTGAGTTCAAATGTCGGCTCTGACACTCACCTGGGTGACATTGGGCAAGTTGCTCAATCTATCTGGTACTCAGTTTTTTTATCTATAAAATGAACAGGTTGAACTAGATGATCTCTGAGGAAGGTCCCTTCTACTTCTACATCTAAGATCCTATGAACTTTTTAAAATCTCATAAACTCTTTAAAGGCATTGAAGAATTTTGAGAAGAATAATGGGTTAGGAGCCTGAGGACCTGCATTCTAGCCCTGACTTTGCCTGGTCACACTGCCCTGTATAATAATAAATATAATACTATTTATAAAGTTATAAATAAAAAATATAAATTTATAATAATAATAATAATAAAGATATATTAATACTTGCCCTGCCCTACCTTGCCCAGCCTACTTTAAAGGGTCACTGTAAAGATAAAAAGTAATAATGTATGCTGAAATGCTTTGTTATTTATTGTGTTATATAAGTGGGAGATATGATGTTTATCGAGTTTGCGTAAATGGATTGGATGGAACATAATTCTTAGTAGAAACAGGAAGTTGAAGTACATAGCGTACATAATCGGAAATACGTAATGTGCTATGCAAGCGTGGGCATTTACTATTTTTGATTATTATTATGTTGCTCTGTTGAGCTATCATTCTAATAATTCTGTGAAAGGGAATGTAAGGTTTGCCTGGCGTGACCTGTTCTTGATCAATGACTATTTCCTTTTCTTGTTGCTCACTAATCATCCCCTTAATAGTAATTTCTAAAATTATACCAAGAATTGAAGTCAAGCTCATTTGCTTATTGTTTGCAAATTCCATTTACGTTCCTTGGAAATTGAGACAAAATTTGCATTTCTCCAATCCTGAGGAAAACTTTTTTTTTAATTTCATGATCTTTCAAAGACTACTCATAATAGTTCAGTAGTGACATCTGTCAGTTCTTTCAGTTACATTAGGATGTAATTCATCTGGACCTGCTGCTTTGAATTCATTAATGGCTGTGCTTGTGACTGACTCCAGTATTTTGCCTCCAAGCCTCTGCTGCCTTCTCACCTTGGACTGCCCCGCCCTGCAATCCCTTTATTCCCTTGGTGAGTCAGTCTCTCTGGTACCTCGATTTCGGTTGTTGAGGGGTCCAATCTAGTCATCCTTCATTTTCCTCCTGGCTCTGCTAGTGAATGACTCCACACTTCACCACGATGCTCCTATGCAGGTACCTTCTCCTCTTCCATTCCCACTTTCCAGTTCCTTTTTATCGATTCTATTCCCCCATTAGAATGTAAGCTCCAAGAAGGCAGGAACTATCTTTTTTGCTCTTATTTGTATTTGCAATGCTTAGCACATTTCCTGGGACAAAATAAATGCTTAGTAAATATTTGTTGACTGCTATTGGTAGCTAGGTGCTCTCCTTTCTCCATGCTTAAGTTAATAACCACAATTTATATAACATTTTAAGGTTTGTAAAGTACTATACCTATGGTAGCCTTCACACACAACCTTATGAGCTAAGTACTGTTATTGTCCCCATTTGACAGTGAAGGGAACTGAAGCTGAGTGAGATTAAGTGACTTGCCCAGGGCTCACATAGTAAGTATCTGAGGAAAGATTTGAACTCAGGTTATTCTGACTCAAGTCAAGCACTCTATCCATTGTGCTTACAAAATTGCCTTAATTTTGGGAGCAACTTCTTATCAGCCATTTTTGTTCTGCCCTTTCCTGTTCAAAGATTCTTCTCCTTGGCAAAGAAATCAGAAGTTAAGTGATTTGAGTGTCTCTAAGCCTTCTCTCTGTCATCTGTTTTCATCAGCCAGTGTAGCTCAGGAAAAAAAAAAAGGAAAAGAAAGAAAATTCTTTTATTGCCTTTAACTTTCCACACTAGGCACAGCTCATTCTTATCTTTAGTCTTCTTGACTTTATGTTTGTACTTCTGAATTCATTCTTCATTACTCATATGCTGGTGTGAGAAAGAGTTCAGGCCATCAGTGCAGACAGCCTTATCATCGCAATTCAAAAACCGCTACCCATTAAGTAACCCCTCCAATTCTTTCATCTTGTGTATCCCTGTAATTCTTGTCTGTACTTTCCTGTGCCCTGATCATATTCTTGCTGCCCTGCTTGTCACTCTTCCTTCGTGATGTACTCATAGACTCTGGTGGAAGCCTCCATATTCCTTCCTTGTTTTCCTGTTCCCCTTGTGGAATAGTCACCCTGAAACCAGAGATAGGGTATCATAGGAACCGAAGTCTGAGGAATTGCAATCAAGTCTGTCCTGGAGGTCCAGAATCTCATGGTGCTGGGGATAGGGAACATTGTCTTTCCCACCAGATGTGCCTTTCAATATTTTTGTATAAACATTGAGAGAGGATAAACTGAAGATGCCCAAAGAATGATTTTCTGGAATCAAACTTTATTTCAGAGGGTTACAAAATGATGGAAATTGAGCAAGACACAGTTTTCATACTGAACAGTTTTGAAAATACGTATTTTTCAGATCCATTTGTGATTTAGTGTGAAATAACTAGACTGTTATCTGATAGCCTCAAATATTTCATCAGCCACAGGAATGGGTTTAGTAGAAGATACATGACTGTGCTTGACCTCAGAACAATTGATTCGGCTAAATTAAAGATATGGATTCCTTCTTTGCTTTCCATTTTCAAGGATTATAGGGAGTTGTTGGAAATTGACATAATATGTGGCTCTAAGCCTTATGCTTCTCAGGACCCAAGAGCACGTTAAAACCTCAAGGAAAGTGAGAAGTGCTAGTAAGCTCATTCAGTGAAGTTCAAAGCAGCTCTACTGGCTTATGCTGATTGATTCTATTTTCTGGACTTAATGGCACCTCTCCTTAACTTCCCACCCTGATTTAGAACTGTTGTTCCACAGGAATGAGCTAACAGTAGCTGCTTAATAAATGCTTGTCTCTCTTTTTGCTTATATTTATAACCCCGGTCTCTAGCACAGTCCTTGACACATATTACACAATAAATGCTTATTGAAAAACTGTTAACTTGTTGATTGATGGATTGATAATGAATCAGGTGACAAAAATGACAATTGGTTCTTGAATACTTTTTTCGTTCCACATCTGTGATTTCAATAGCATAGAGAATTCCCACACATAAGGAAATTGCATGAATCAAAGCAGATCATAAATTGTCAAAGCTAGAATGGGCTCTAGAGGTAATCAAGCCTGATATCTCCCTCCCCTATTTTGTAGGTGAGGAAAGAGAGACCCAAAGAAGTAGGGACTTCCCGAAGGCAAGACAGCTAGTTAGTAGGAGAGCTGGCATCCAAATCCAATTCTTTTGAGTTCACAGTGTTCTTTCTAACACGTACTCAAATGTAATGGAGAGTACCTGCTCCCATCTCTCTAAACACTCAGAGTAGCATGCTCAATATACACTGGGCGCTTAATAAATATTTTTGACTAGAATTAAATCTTCCTTACTTCCTTATCAATGTAGAAGATATGGACATTCTCCTAGTCACCCAGGCTCACAACCTAGGTTTTATCTTCAGCTTCTTATTCTCTCTCACCTTCCCCCACCCCCATATCCAACCTCACCTCCCCCCTCCCTATATCCAATCAGTTGCCAAGTTCTGTCATTTCATCCTTATGACATCCATTGTTTATGCCTCATCTCTCCTCTGATATTGCCATCACATAGGTTTCCAAAGAGAGCACTGGAATGATCCAGGGGGGTGGTAGTAGCCTCGGGTACAATTGGGGGGCATTGAATAAAAATAAGGGGGTGGAACAGAATGTAAGAAAATTTTGAAAAACTGTTTGTAAGTGTTCCATCTGTTGTATAAAAGAGTTAAAGTCATGGTGATTAAATTATTTGCCAAATAAACCCCACAAAATGCAAGTTATAACTGATCAATGATCAAGTCCGTGGACAGGTCTTGACAAGTAAGTGTTGGCTGGTGAGCGTGTCACGCATTGTTGGGAAGTCCAGCATGCATCAGCAGGAATATGTGCATGTAATGACTTGTTTACAATATGATGCTATACAGTCACATGAAGCAATATTGCGTCATCCAACTTTCAATGCAGGAATCCATAAATTTACAATAAATTATAAAATATAGATGTGTCATTAAAAAGCTTTTATATTTTTTGAAATGTTACAAATGTGAAAACAAATGATACAAGGTTAAAGGAAATAGATTTCCAAGGGATGCTGAGTAATTTTTTTTGAAGGGGGTCAGTAGGCCAAATCAGTTTGGGAACCTTTGACCTAGACCCTCACCACCTCATACCTGAAAACACTGGCCAATAATATTGGTTGGTCTCCCTGCCTCAAATGTCTATTCACTCTAGTCTATTCTTTACTCAGTTGTCAAAGCAATCTTCCTAAAGAATAGGTCTGACCATGCTACTCACCTATTCAATGAGCTCATGTAGTTCCCTATCTCCACCTGGATCAACTATAAAACTCTCTGTTTGGCTTTTAAAGCTATTAAAAACCTGTTACTTTTTACCTGTTTGGACTTCTTCCTCCTTATCCCCTCCATATATTCTGCAATCCAGTGGCACTGATCTCTGTTGCTTGCAGATGACACTCTTTCTTTGGACTATAAGCATTTTTAGTGGCTGTCTCCCATACATGTAACTCTCTCCCTCTACGTCTTGGTCTTCTGGCTTTCTTCAAGGCCTTTCCTGCTCCCCCTTAATCCTGGGACCTTCCTTCTGAAATGATTTCTGATTTATCCAGTATATATCTTGTTTGTACATTATTGTCTACATGTTATTTCCTACATTAGAGTGTAACCCCCCTTGAAAGCAAGGACAGTATTTTGGCTTGGTATCCCCAGTGCCTGTGAAATACAACAAGTGCTTAATAAATGCTTGTTGACAGGTTCTTTTTACTCCCCTATAGATTAAAAATTTCAAATGTTTTTGACTCTGTTCTTTCTTTACTCACTAGATGGCACTCTTAAACCAATATATTTACTAACTGCCTCAAATATTTGTAACCTCCTAAACCAAATAGTGTGTGTGTGTGTGTGTGTGTGTGTGTGTGTTATCTGACATCAATTGAGAGGAGACACCTTTGCGCAAATAGATTTGACTTTTCAATAATAGTAGCTGCAAATATAGTAAGCTCTTGTGTGCTTTACCTAGACTTTCTAAGTTGTAGGTCCCAATTGTACATGGAACCAGTTAGCTCCTGCCCCAGCCCTACTGTTAATTAATTGGCTGCTAGAGATTAATTGGAAGGAAAGGGACTTACCTAATTCTGTTCAGTTGGGGTACTCCAAATTCCTGCGTAGTGGTAGAGATACTCCATTCAAAACATGGCAGAGTGCCACAGGATGTGAGCTCGGGTGCTACTAGTGAGATAATTTTACTTTTGATGGCAGAGTGACACAGTGGAAAGAGGGGCCATTTTGGAATCAGTGGATACAGATTTCACTGCAGCTCTCCGATTTACTACCTGCATGACTTTGGTCAAGTCACTTAATGTCTCTGTGTTTTAGGAGCTCATATACAATATAGAGGCATTGGACTAGAAGACCTTTATGATATCTTCCAGCTCTAAATCTATCACCTTAAAAGTAGGCATATTATTCAGCTCCACTCAAGGCCTCAACTTCTTCCTCTATAAAACTAAGGATTGGTGTTTAAGGCCCTCTTGGGTCTAATGGTCATTTATTCTCTGTATTAGTAGTGGCAGACTGAAATAGAAACAGATTCCTGTCTCCCCATTGAATACTGACTTAGAAACCCACAAATTAACCTTATCTATGTGGTATTATATTGTTATTTATTTCATTAAACAATTTTCCCAATTTCATTTTAATCTTGATTCAGGAGGCATTCTAGAAGGTTTGTGGGTCACGTGTTTGACATCTCTCCTCTACACCATCACTATTTGTGACTCGATGAAAATCTAGGCATCAGGGACTCCTGACAAACCTATAAGTGCCTCAGACTTAAGAGAATGAACTTGATATGTTCCATATAATTGTCGGTAAGACTGAGGTTCAGGGTGTTTCTAACCATGTACTCAGATCCTTCCTGGTTTCAAAGGGCCCCCATTCAAAGGGGCAGATATTTATTTGTGAGCCTCACTACATGACCACATCCTTTTGCTATCACTTTGGTCACTACAATTGTTAGAACATCAATCCCTACCCTATTTATTTACCCAAGAAAAAACAGGTAGCTATGAGAGCAAGTTTGAGCATTTGTGGAATTCATTACGCAACAGATTCTTTACTATCAGACTAGAACTTAGGAATCAATTTCACTTTTACAAGTCATTTTGGAAATCAGAATGAATCATAACGGTTACAAGAGAAAATACCAAAGGTATACTCAGACACTGAGACAGCTTGTCAAATCACTCATCTAGGAATTAGCATCATAACTACAAATGATCTGCTTGGCATTCAAAGCCCTTCCCAGTCAGCCCTGAGCCTTGTTTTCCCTATCTTATTCCACACTGCTCCCTTTCATGTCCATTATTTTCTGGCCAAACTGGGCTACTTATTTTTCTCAAAATTCAACATTCTACATCCCACCTTCTTGACTTTGTACAGGTCGGTCATCATACTTAGAATGTACTTTTTCCTGGGGCAGCTAGGTGGTGCAATGGATAGAGCACTGGCCCTGAGGTCAGGAGGACTTGAGTTCAAATCTGCCCTCAGATCAAACATTTGACTGTTATTAGCTGTGTGACCCTGGGCAAGTCACTTAACTCTAATTGCCTGTAAAAAAAAAAGAATGTACTTCTCCCTTACCTTTAGCTCTTAGAATTCTTAGCTTCTTTTAAGATTTAACTCAGAGGTGCCATTTCCTATGGAAGGACTTTCCTGGTCCTCCACAGTTAGTGTAGCAACTGAGACACTACTCTTTCACATATGGACCAGGTTCAAGGTGTTCTGTGGGTTCACACACGTTCAAAACAATAGCTCATGAGTCCCCATGATGTGTTTACTTTTTTTTCTGGTCAGTTAGAGAACAGAGTTTGTTAGAAGCAAAGGCATTTAATGAAATGTCGATCATTTCTCTTGTAAACTCGGGGTAAATGTTCCTGAATAAATGGATTATGCTGAAGGTCATATAGAGAGGGAACGTGTATAGCTAGGGGATATAGGACTATCTATGTCTCTTCATGTCATTGTACAGTTCTTCCTGTTGCATGCAGTGTCTTCACTGGGTATGTTGTTCTGTTGGTACCTGCTGTTCTAAAGATGACTTCATCTCAGGTAGACACTGCTCTACTGGGCTCAGATGGTCTCCTACTATCTCCTGGGACCTTAATTTACTTAGCCTTTACCACAATTTTGGGATGAAACATCTTTGGGGCCATTTACTATTCTGTTAAGAAACAGTGGTTGGAATGCCTCCCTGACAAAACCAGGTTAATAGCTCTTTAGTCATAGCTACCAGGTACCCTCCTTACAGAAAAGCTAAACTAAATAGCCCCAGGATAAGATCTGGTCTTTTCTTTTGACCCCTATATCTGGGCAGAGAGCACAGCCCTTTGTTCCAGAGAGCTATCTTGCTTAGGTTCAGAAATGCATGAAAAGGGTAACTGCTGAATTATTCATATGTGTTAAGGGCTTAGCCCCTTTGGGGCTTAGGATGAAAATGAATTTGAGACAGATCTCAAGGCTAAGGATGCCAGAACATTCATTATTCCCACTCACTTAGCCATCATTCCTGCCTTTGTTATGCATATCTGTCAACGTCACCTTGGCTGTGTACTTTGGCCAGAAAAAACCTTGGTATTTCTCTAAATTAGTATTCTCTCCCTCTTCAGATTAATTCAGCATAGTTTCATGGGCTTATAGATTGAAAAGTGATAGAGACCAAAGAAGATTTTGGATCTATAGTATAACCCGTTGAAGGCAGGAGGCCACTTAATTTTGGACTTTGTATTTACATGGTCTATCACGGTGACTGGAACATAGCAAGTGAACAATATGTGCTTGTCAGAATGAATTGAAATGTGATTTCTAGACTCATTACTGAATGAAAGGGATATATTGAAAAGATGCTTGCTTAGGGAACAAATATAATTTTTTAAATGTGAAAGGTGATAACATTTTCCTTTTTTTTCAGAGGTTCTAACAGGAGGTGATATTTTTTTCTTTTTAAAATCAGAAATGCATGAAAAGGGTGACTGCTGAACTATTCACACATGTTAAGGATAAGTGAAGTCTCCTTCAAAGTTGGCATGTGTAGCTATCAAATCTGCGCTAATCTGTTACCAGGCAGGAAATAGCCAAGTCACCTAAGACTCCATTTTAATATTGTACGGATTGTTTAGTTGCCCCTTGCCCCCAAAGTTTTATCTTATTAATTAAATTTGAATATTTGTAATAAGTCCATATTTTAAATCTGCCACAAAGACATCTCTTTAGGATAGAGACCTAGTAGTGGTATTGCTGCATCAAAGATGGTATACCCAGTTTTATAGCCCTCTGGGCATAGTTCCCAATTGTTCTCCAGAAAGGCTGGACTAGTTCACCATTCCACCAACCATTCATCAGTGTACCTATTTTTTTACATCCTTTCCAGCATTTATAATTTTCCTTTTCTGTCACGTTAACCAATCTGTTAAGTATGAGGTGATACCTCAGAATTGTTTTAATTTGTATTTCTCTAATCAACAGTGATTTAGAGCATTTTATGTGACTATTGATAGCCTTGATTTCTTCTTCTGAAAACTGAGTGTTCATGTTCTTTGACCATTAATCAACTGGAAAATGGCTCTTACTTTTAGAAGTCTGGCTCAGTTCCCTATGAATCTAAGAAATAAGGCCTTATTAGAGGAACTAATTTTAAATATTTTTCCTTAGTTTCTTGTTTTCCTTGTAATTTTGGCTCCATTGGTTTTGTCTGTGCAAACCATTTTAAATTTCATGTAATCAGAATTATCCATTTTAACTCCCGTGATCCTCTCTATCTCTTGTTTCAATACATGTCATCTACTTTTTAAAATAAGTTTTTATTGATGTCTTGTTTTTTAGATCATCATAGTCTTCCCCAGTATCCTTTCTCCCCTCCCAGAGAGCTATCCGATATAACAATATTATTTAAAGACAAAAAAAAAGAAAAAGAAGAGGAAAAAATTAACACAACCTATCGACACATTGAAGAAGTCTGAAAACTTGTGAAATGTGCAACAACTGTGGACCTTCCACCTCCAAGAAGAGGTGAGGAAGGAGTATCTTCTCATATCTTTCCTATTGAGCCATGTATTTCTTTTTATAACTTTGCAACATCCACTTTCGTGTGTGTGTAGTTGCTCTTTCCTTTTAAATTGTTGTAGTTATTGTATACTGTATGTTGTTTTGTTGGCTCTGCTTACTTCTGTTATCTACTCATAATTCCCTCCTCCCTTCTCAAAACATTCCTTTTCAAATTGTCTCATCCTTTTCTCTTCCTTCCACTCCGTTTATCCAAGAGTCCTAGGAGGTAAGACAGTCAGGATACTACTCAGAGATCTTTCACAACTTGAATCATTGCTTAAGGTAGGACTTGATGTACATATATAGATACATACATGCATATGCATATATGCATGTATTATACACACATGTACATATATGTATATATGTACACACATGTATGTGTACATGCATATATGTACATATATGTTACTAGATGAACACCACAGGTTGGTAGCTATGTAGTTGCTGGCTAATTCATCAAAAATGGGTATATTAACTCACTACAAGATACTGATTTATAAAAAAAGTAGTATCTTAAGGGTTTAACTACACCAGTCCTTTGCCCTTAGTGGTGTCAACATATCCATTGGTTGTCAATTTGGGATCTGAGAAGGGTGTGAAAACTTACTTTGGAGAGGCAGATCCAAGATGGCAGAGTAAAGGCAGGGATTTATCTGAGCACTCGCCAATTTACATCCAAACAATATTAAAATAATGCCTCAAAATGAATTCTGTAATGGCAGGACCAATAAAAGAATTGGGTGACATAATTTCCAGCCCGAGACAACTTGGAAGGTAGGCAGGAAATGTTTGTCTCACTGGAGTAAGAGTACAATGCAGTCCAGAGCAGGACTCACAGCAACTGAATTGGCAGCAGTGGTAGCTTCTGGAGCTCTCAGCCCACAGATGGTAAGGGGGTTAGACAACTGGTCAGAAGGAGGTTACAGGTGACTCTTTGCTGGAACTGGGAGCAGATCTCTATTGCATTACCCATATGCAATTTTGCCCAGGGCAAGGAGGAGCACTAGCCTAGCTCCAGGATGGAAAAGATTACTTGTAGTCTCTCACAGACCAGAGTTCAGGCCAGGAGGGCAGCCATCATGCCTCTCCTTAGATCCCCTTGGAAGAACTGAGATCATCAAGACCCCCAGAGCTAGCTCTGAAAACAGCCACATACAAAACCTGAAGCTTGGGAAAGTGGCCTTTCCACCCCAGAAGCAGAGTCCAATTTTAACATAAAGTTAAATAAAGAAATAGGCTGGAAAAATGGGCAAGCAAAAACAAAAGAACAGGACCATAGAAAGTTGCCATGGTGACAAGGAAGATCAAAACACAAACTCAGAAGAAAACAGCTAAATCAAAGCAGTTATATTGCAAAACGTTAAAGAAAAATGTGAATTGGTCTCAGGCCCTGGAAAAACTCAAGTAAGATTTTAGAAACCAAATAAGAGAGGTAGAGGAAAAAGTGGGAAAAGAAAATGATACAAAAAAAAATCATGAAAAATGAGTTAATAGCTTGGTTAAGGAGGCACCAGAAAATAAAAATAGAATAGGCCAAATGATAAAAGAGGCACACAAATCTATGGAAGAGGACTCCTTAAAGAGCAGAACTGGCCAAGTGAAAAGAGAGGTACAAAAATTCGCTGAAGAAAATAATCCCTTAGAAATTAGGAGTGGGCAAATGGAAACAAATGACTCCATAATTCATCAAGAAAAAATAAAACAAAATTTTAAAAAATGAAAGAATAGGAGAAAATGTGAACTATCACATTGGAAAAATGATTGACCTAGAAAATAAATTGAGAAGAAAGGATTTAAGGATTACTGGACTATCTGAAAGCCATTATCAAAAATAAAAGAGCCTAAAAATCATATTTCAAGAAATTATCAAGGAAATTTTCCTGATATCCTAGAAACATAGGGTAAAGTAGAATTTGAAAGAATCCACTAATAACTTCCTGAAAGAGGTCCCAAAATGAAAATTCCAAGGAATCTTATGGTCAAATTCCAGGGCTCCTAGGTCAAGGAGAAAATATTGCAAGCAGAAAGAATTCAAATATTCTGGAACCATAGTCAGAATAACACAAGATTTAGCAGCTTCTACATTAAATCAGAGGGCTTGAAATGTGATATTCCAGAGGGCAAAGGAGCTAGGATTACAACCAAGAATCACCTACCCAGCGAAACAATATAATCCTTCCAGAGGAAAATGAATATATAAAGAAATAGAGGACTTTTAAACATTCTTGATGAAAAGAGCAGAGCTGTATAGAAAATTTGATTTTCAAATGTAAGATTCAAGAGAGGCATAAAAAGGTAAACATGAAAGAGTAATCATAAGGGATTCAAAAAGGTTAGACTGTTAACATTTCTACATGGGAAAATGATAATTGTAACTCCAAAGAACTTTATCATTATTAGGATTATTAGAAGGAATACACATTGAGGACACAGATGTAAGTTGACTATGATGGGAAGTTTCACAAAAATAAAATTAAGAAGTGAAAAGAAAGAGGTATTGGGAGAAGGGGGAAAGGAGAGGTAGAATGGGGTAAATTATCTCACATAAAAGAGGTGTGAAAGGAAGAGCTTTTACAGTGGAGAGGAAGAAAGAGGTGGGGCAATGCTTAATCCTTATTCTCATCAGAATTGGCTCAAAGAGGGAATAACATACAAACTAAGTTGGGTATAGAAATCTGTCTTGCCCTACAGGGAAGTAGAAAGAGTGTGGGTTAAGAAAGGGGGTGCTGATAGGAGGTGTAGATTGAAGGAGGCAGGGGACAGAAGCAAAATTGTTTTGAGGAGGGACAGGGTGAAAGGAGAGAAAGAAAAGGATAAACAGGAAAAATAGTATAGAAGAAATTACACAGTTATTAATCATAAATATGAATGGGATGAACTTACCCATAAAACAGAAGTAGATAACAGAATGGATTAAAAAACAAAATTTTCAATATGTTGTTTACAAGAAGCACACTTGAAGCAGAGAGAAAGAGACAGAGTAAAGGTAAGGGATTGGAGAAGAATCTATTATGCTTCAGGCAAAATAAAAAACAAAAACAAACACAAACAGGCAAACAAAAAAAACAGGGCTACCAATCCTGAACTCTGAAAAAGCCAAAGCAAAAAATAGACCTAATTGAAAGAGATAAGCAGGGAAATTGCATTTTGCTAAAAGGTACCATATACAATGAAGTAATACATTGGAGTAATTCTATCACATTGGAAAAATGATTGACCTAGAAAATAAATTGAGAAGAAAGAATTTAAGGATTACTGGACTATCTGAAAGCCATTATCAAAAATAATGGCTAAACATATGTGCACCAAATGATATAACTCCCAAATTCTTAAAGGAATGGTTTAATGAGTTATTAGAGGAAATACATAGTAAAACTATACTATTTGGGGGGTGTCAACTTTCCCTTCTCAGAACTAGATAAATCTAACCAAAAAATAAATAAAGATGAAGTTAAGGAAGTGAATAGAATTTTAGAAAAGTTAGATATGATAGACCTGTGAAGAAAAATGAATGGGAATAGAAAGAAATATACCTTTTTTTTTTTCAATTGTGCTCAACTCTTTGTGACCGCTTGGACCATATCACACCAATACTGACCCTGGCATTTTTTTGATAAGGATACTGGAGTGATTTGCCATTTCCTTCAGGGGCAAACAGAGATTAAATTAACTCAGGTCTTCTGGATTCCAGGCCCAGCATTCTATCCACTGAACCATCTAGCTTCTTTTTTTTTCTGGTGGTGTAGTAGATAGAATGCTGGGCCTGGAGTCAGGAAGACTCATCTTCTGAGTTCAAATCTGGCCTCAGACACTTATTGGTGTTGTGATCTGAAACAAGTCACATAACCCTGTCTGCCTCAGTTTACTCATTTGTTAAATGAGCTAGAGAAGGAAATGGCAAACCACTTCAGTATCTTTGTCAAGAAAACTCCAAATGGGGTCACAAAGAGTCAGAAATGACTGAAATGACTAAATGAATACCATCTTTCCATTTAATACTATTTTTATTTTTTTCCAACTACCAGTAAAGATAGTTTTCAACATTCACTTTTATAACATTTTGAGTTCCAAATTTTTTCTCCCTTCTTCCCTTCCCTCCCCCCATCCAAGATGGCAAGAAATCTGATATAGGTTACATATGTACAATCATATTAAACATATTTCCACATTAGTCATGTCATGAAAGAAGAATCAGAACAAAAAGGAAAAACCACAAGAATGAAAAATCAACAAAAGAGTGAAAATAGTATGCTTTGATCTTTCTCTAGATGTAGTTAGCATCTTCTATCGTGAGTCTTTTGGAATCGTCTAAGATCATTGAAATATCATATTTTTTTCCCACAGTGGTACATGGCACCTACAAAAAAATTGACCATATATTAAGGCATAAAAACCCTGACAACCAAATGCAGAAAAGCAGAAATATTAAATGCATCTTTTTCAGATCATAATGTAATAAAATAATATTCAATGAAGGTCTATGGAAACAGATTAAAACTAATTGGAAACTAATCATCTAAGCATAAACAATGAGTAGGTCAAGGAACAAGTCATAGAAACAACAAATAATTTTATTAAAGAGAATGACAACAATGAGAAAACACACCAAAATTCATCAGATACAGCCAAAGCAGTACTTAGGAGAAAATGTGTAGCTGTAAATACTTGTTTCAATAAAATAAAGAGCTGATGAATGAATTGGGCATGCAAGAACAACAACAAAAAAGAAAAACTAGAAAAAAGAACTTTGTAAAAAATCCCCAGTGAAACACCAAATTGAAAATCCTATAAATCAAAGGAGAGATTAATAAAATTGAAAATAAGAAAACCATTGAACTAATTAATAAAACTAAAAGCTGGTTTTATGGAAAAAAAAACAATAAAATAGATAAACCATTGATTAATTTGATTTTTTTAAAAAAAGAAAACCAAATTACCAGTGCCAAAAATGAAAAAAGCTAATTCACCAACAATAAAGATGAAATTAAAGCAATTATTAGGAGCTATTTTCCCAAATACAAGCCAATAAATCTAAAAATCTAATTGAAATGGATGAACATTTACAAAAATATAAACTGCAGAGGAGAAAATAAAATACTTAAATAACCCTATCTTAGAAAAAAGAAATCAAACAAGGCCTCATTTCTCAGATATAAAGAGAATTGGATCAAATTTGTCAAATCAAATATGTGTCACTCTCCAATTGATAAATGGTCAAAGGATATAAATAGGCAGTATTCAGAAGAAGAAATCAAAACTATCTATAGTCATATGAAAAAAATGCTCTAAATCACTCTTGACTAGAGAAATGGAAACTAAAACAACTCTGATATATGACCTTCACACCTATCAGATTGGCTAATACAAAATGAAAATGACAACTATTGGAAAAGATATGGGAAAATTGGACATTAATGAACTTTTGGTGGAGTTGTGAACTGATCTAATCATTTTGGAGAACAATTTGGAACTATACCTAAAGGATTGTAAAACTGTGCATACCCTTGGACCTTGGATTGCCACTACCAAGTCTGTAACCCAATGAGATAAAAGATAAGGGAAAAGGACCAGTTTGTACAAAAAATATTTATAGCACTCTTTGTGGTGGCAAGGAATTGGAAATTGAGGAGCTGCCCATCAGTTGAAGAAGGGCTGAGCAAGTTGTGGTATATGATTCTGATGTAATACTATTGTGCTATAAGAAATGATGAGCAGAATGCTCTCAGAAAAACCTAGAAAGACTTACATGAATGGGTGCAAAGTGAAGTGAGCTGAACCAGAACACTGTATGCAGTAACAGTGACATCGTACATTGATCAACTATGAATGACTTAGTTATTCTGAGCAATACATGTGATTCATATAAGATCATATGACCCAAGATAATTCCAAAAAAATTAAGATGAAAAATGCCATCAACCTCAAAAGAAAGAACTGATGGAGTCTGAATTCAGATTGAAGTATACTTTTAAAAAAATTCTTTCTTTTTCTTTTGTTGATCTGTTGAAAATATATAGATTGCAAAATGAACAAGCAAACACAACCTAAAACACCTCACTTTGCGATTTTAAAGGAACCTTTCCATATGATCCATTTGGAATCTAATTTCTGTGAGGTAGAGGATAAACCAGCAGGCCACTGGGATCAATAAAAGTGTTACTGACCTGGGACATGGGAAATTCACCAGAATGAAAGCTTCAGAATGACTTTCCTTGTAGGAAATGGGGAGATGTACTATTAATTCAGTGGAAAGAGTCTTCACAGCAGTTCCAAAAACAGCAAGGAAGCTGGCTTTCAATGTTCCCTAAGCCAGAAGTTTGCTTCCTGAATGGTGGTAAATCCATTTTGTAATGTAATCAGCCTCCTTCTTCACTTCAACTTCCTGCATTCCCAGGTTTCCTTCAAGAATTAACTTAAGGGGCAGCTAGGTGGCATAGCGGATAGAGCATTGTTCCTGAAGTCAGGAGGACCTGAGTTCAAATCCAGCCTCAGACCAAACACTTGGCACTTATTAGCTATGTGACCCTGGGCAAGTCACTTAACCCCAACTGCCTAAAAAAAAAAAAATAAAAAAAAATTAACTTAAATCCCACCTTCTGCAGGTGGTCTTTCTCAGTTCCCTCCACTGCTTGTGCCTTCCCTCTGAGATTGCCTCCCCTTTACCCAGTATATATCTTGCCAATATATAGTTGCTTGCACTTTTTCTTTCCTCACTAAAATGAGGGACCATGTTGTGTTTTGATTGTTGTTGACGTTGTTTGCTTTTTCTTGTATCCCCAGTGTTTAGCACAGTGCCTGTCATCTAGTAGACACTGAATAAATGCTTGTTCATGGTGATGACCTTGACACACACACTCCAATGATCACTACAGCATTGGAGTCATCTCACAAGGCATCAATACCCGAGTGATTACTGGGGTAATCTCTTGTTCTATTTGAAACCCTCCTCCCTGGAAAAAAAGGATGTGGTCTGTGGCTCACACACCAGAGTACCTTGGGAAAATCGTGTCAAAGAGGCTGAAACTGGAACCAGAGGAAGATCAAAATGACTAATGTGTCTGGTGAAATCTGCTTCCTTTTATCTTGGGGATGAGTTTTCATAGAATTGTAGATTTAAGGCTGAAAAGTACCTTAAAGGACAACCAATACAACCCCCTCATTTTACAGATGAGAAAACCGAGGGCAAGAGAGATTAAATGACTTGCCCAAGGCCATGAAGATAGTTAAAAGGCAGAGCTGGGGTTCAAACTTGGCTCCTCTTACCCTAAATTCAAAGATTCTTCCCACTGTACTCTGACTTACTATGAGGTACAAGCCTGTGGGTATTGCATAGGATCGTAGACTGCTGCTGGAAAGAACCTATGAAACCATTTAGTCCAAGCCCCTAATTTTATAGATGAGGAAACTGAGGCTTAAGGAGATTAAGGGATTTGTTAAATAGTAAGTAGCAGATACTAGATTTGAACTCAGGTCCTCTGGCTCCAGAGCTTGTACTCTAAATCTTTCCCTTGTATCTTCCTTGAGATTTTAGGGAGGACAACAGTTTCGTTGGAGAAAAGGACACCCAACCCCTTCCTATATCTTTAAAGTAAGCTTCTTAGGTGACTTTGATGAACTATGAGTCCTTGATGGAGGCTAAAGGAATTGAATGGAATTTTCTCCTCCTATGTCAAATAATAGCTCAGGATAGGGAAGTGTCAGGTGAAGCAGAATCAAAGGAGTAAAAAACATGACAATATTAACTCAAAGTCTCCTGGGGATGGCTAGATGCAGTAGAGCTAACCTCACGGCCAGAGGCTATGGAGAGGGGGGATGGAGATCTAAGGCTCTTTCCTGTAGGAAAGAGGCTGGATAGTAGTTTGCAACTCTGTTGAAGATCAGCAAATGCCAGCAAAGAACAACTCAGTGGACACAGTGCCGTGGAGGACAACACAGAGATACAATACAGCTGATCACAATTTGAGGTCATTGCCAAAGCAAATAGTGACAGCAGGTATCTGTGCAGGTAGGGCATGGGGAGGAGATAGTGACATTGGATGCAGAGAGGTGGTTCAATGGAAGTACCACAGTAGGAATTTGGATTGTTCCAGTAAAGCATGCCCTGGGCCAATATTACTAAGAATATATGTGACTTTTCCACATGTGTTGCTTTTCCCATGTGGTGATCTATGGCAGAGTGTACCATGTGTACCATGTGTATGCGTGTGTGTGTGTGTGTGTGTGTGTGTGTGTGTGTGTGTGGCAGAGGAGAATGTGGGTGTGGGGGGTGTGAGTGGGGGGGGAGGGGATTTACCTAAAATTCATTCTGCATTGTTGTTTAATTAAAAATCTTTTGCTATGATCTAACATGCTTTGGTGAGTTTATTGGTGGGGGCTTATAAGTCATGATTTTTTCATAGAAAATAACCTCAAATGGGCTTTGAACCTTGGATAGCTTCCAGGGAGACTTAGACTACACCATATTTTTTATGACTGATTCTTCAGTACCTTTAAAAGTGTGCCACTACTAGTGTGGATTTCTTCTACATGTACTCAGTTGGTTAGTTCCAGCCCTTTTTCTTGACTCCATTTCCTCTTAGATCACAGCATACATATGGATATATAGAATCCATATGTGATGGTTCCATTCTTGTGGCTGCTGAGAATAAGTCACCATAAAAACAGTAGCAGGTGGATTCCATTCTAGTGTGTTGATTTTCCTCTTTCCAGTTTCATCTCCAAATTCTCCTGGATAAAAGCTCTCTTGCAGGCTTGTTTTCTACATGACTGCTTCTTACTGGTCGGTGAGACATTACTGTTCATAATCTTCTGTCATCTTTTTCCACTGTGTTTTGGAAACAAGCTTGTACTCTACACTGCCAATGTCCCTAGGTTCCATGTCTCTCTGGTTGGCAAGGATGTGAATTGTTTGCCCAGATCTTTGGCCTCTTCACTTCCAAGGCTGTTCTATAACAATTAATTTTATCTAGAAATTGGAATAGAGGCTGTGTCTTTGCTTTTATTTACCTCCCAGCTCATTTACACATGCCATGTTGGAGCTGCCGTGACACACAGAGTCTTTCTCACATTTTTGTCCTTACAAATTCCTGTTTACTTTAACCTTTGCTCCAGCTAGCAGATGGTCTCACTTCCCACAGACAGCTAATTCTGAAATGACTGCTAACATCTGTAGCCAATTTGTTCCTGTCTGTTAATTTGTAGTCAATTTTATTTTGTAGTGTGTGTATGTATGAGTGTATGGGACGTTCAAAGCTTGCTACCAAAATGTTTTCCAACTATATTCTTGAAGAAAATATTCCTGACACACTGGAATGAAGCCTCTGAATAGCTAAAACCTTAAAACTCTTTCATTCCTTGATCCAAGACCTTATTTTCCTAACACAGTTCTCACCTGTGCTGGATTGGAGGTAATGAATGCCAGAGTAAACGTGGACTTAAGATGTTGTGAAGTTCCTTATAAGGTTCCTCTAATTTGTCACCCACTGAAATGGACACCAGTGCCTGCTACAAATGTTTTCATGGCAGTCTATTTGCTTGTACAGTCATATTGAGCACAAGGCAAGCTGGTCTCACTTATACTTTGTATCTACTCTGTTGCCTGCACCCAGAAACAAGTAAATAAGTAGATAAAGGTTTAAATAAATATGTTAGAATTAAATTGAACATACTCCATGCTAACAATTCCCAAATGGTGAGTCAGAGAGAAGGGGAGAGGAAGATGGGGGTGGGGTGGGGTACTGATCAGTTTCTGCCAAAGAGGTGGCTTCTAGCTGAATTCTTAAAGAAAACACTATTTACAGGTGTAATAGTCTTGCACAGCAAGATGTGAACTGGCTACATGGTAAGGGGGACCTAAGTGGTTAAAAATCCTGGGTGTGCAGATTTTTTTCACGAAATTTCTTCCTTCTTTCCCACAGAAAAGAAGCTATCGCAAACTGGAACTGGAGGGTAGAAGTTTTGTTTTTCCCTCCACCACAGCAAGAGTTTAAAAATCTTTCTGTGGAGAACAGAGTTGGAGAGAAAGAGATAGATGGAAAGGGAGAATTGAGGAGACCAGGAGCTGAGCCAGAGTCGATGGCAAAGGAATGGGCCAAAAGAGGAGGGGGAAATATAAGATTGAGTTGTAGCAGAGCAGGGAGAGATTGAAAAGGGGTATCATCAGCCCTACTAGTCTCTCAGAACAGTAAATTCAGATTGAACCCACTGGTTGTACCCAGGGACTGAGAAAATGTCAAGAAAATGTCTTCTCTTTTCCCAACTTCCCCTCTTTTTACTGTTATTAACAGATACAATAACACACTCTGACTGCTTCTTTACCCAAGTGCTTCTGGTAACCTGAATTTTGCCTTAATTATAAAGAGACCAGGGACAGGTAGAGAAAAATTTGAATTAATGCCAGTGCCAAATTTCTGCCTAAATGTAAGGAATTTTCCTAACTGAAGGCTCTGAGCAATTAGGATTATACTCAAATTTTCATCTAATATAAATTCCATGAAACAGTAGAGCAGGAGACATGAGGATTTAGACCTGAGGGGTCATTTTGTTGTCCCTAGGCTAAAAAAAAAAAGCTAATTGTTGTAATAGATTGTACTAATTAAATTTCTAGAGGTAAATGTGCAAGAGGCAAGAGTAAGGTGACACCCACAACACACCACAGCAACACCCACACCTACCAATATAACATAAGTGTCAGGCTTCTGAGTGCCTTAGACTCCTACTCTGTTTCATTTCTTGATCCTGAATCTTATTTTCTGATAGAATCTTCACCTGTGTTGCACTGCAGTCACTGGTTATCAAAGTAAACACTAACTTCATTTGAAGGATCATGTCAAATTCTTTGTGATACTTATCTCCATCTTCATCTTCTGAAATGGTGCCTAAGCTGTAATAGTCTTGGTGGTGGTCGTTTTCCTTCTGCTCTTCATCAACCCTACAACAAAAGATAAACCACCTTCATCTCTATTATGTATTACCATCCACCCCAGCACAGCTGTGACTAGCATAGCATTCTGTATGCAGAACTCTAAATATTTCTTGAATTGCATTGAATCTATAAAGCTCCCAGAGTGGCCAATATTCCCCCATCCCTGAAGAGTGATAGGAGTATTCAAATGAGCTCATACGAATGCAATGCACCTGGTGATCTGATCTCTCCTCTCCTACTCACCAAATCAAGAGGTACATTTTAAGAGATAATTCACTTCTTTCAAATAGTTATTTCCTATGGATTATGAAGAAAGGCGATATTAACATCAAGATTTCAAATGATGAGCTTGTTTGGCAAGACTCTCTTTCTACTTGGAGAGAAGTAGCTTAATATGAATCACAGAATTTGAGAGTAGGAAGGGACTTGCCCTTTCTCCAAAGGAATCACCCCTCCCCCTTCCCCTTCCCCTTTAAAGCTTCTTGTCTTGCCCATCTATTGAAACTGAAAGTATTACTTTTAATATTGTTAGCAAATAGACAGCCAACTAGAGCCTTTCAATAGATGTCCTCTTTCTAGGGAGAGATATGCCAAGGCAACATTCATCTATTAGAGAAAATTATACAGGGCTCTACTTCCTGAAATAAGCATGCCTGAGTTTGGAGGCTATTGTATAGAAAGTATAAAGTAAGAGAAATGGGAGAAAAATAGTGAATTGAAATATTAGGTTTATTTTAATGCATTGGGACTTTGCTAAAGGTCAATCCAATGTTGAGATTTAATGAATTCTTTAAGAATGTTGCTGTTTAAGCCTCTACTGAAAGTCTACAATGATTATTTTTGAAATATACTTTAAAGTGAAGAGTAGAACAACACCCACATTGAACCACATGTAAAACATTCAAGTATTATTCCCTAAGAAGAAACAATGCAACTTTAGAATAGATTTGAATCTACTTGGTAGCCATTCACTTCTTGTATCAACTTGGGTTTAGCAGGATCTATGCCAGTACTGGATTTCAATCCTATATGCTATCATTGGCATGATGGCCCAGTAGATTAAGAGCTGACTTCAAAAGATCTGCCTTCAAGGCCTACTACTACCACATCCTGGCTATACGACTTTGGGCAAATCAGTTGGCCTTTCAGTGCCCATGAGGCAATTCTTTGAGACTATAGTTGCATAGCAGGTACCATCTGCATTGATAGGGGAAGTTCTTCCCAGGAGCTCCCTACAATGATAAAAATCAAAGGCCTAATTAATAATCAATAAACATGCAGTCAGTGGTAGACACTGTTCTGAGTGCTGGGGAAATAAAGAAAAAAGATCATCCCTATTCTCAAAAAAGTTGGCAGTCTAATGGGAGACACCACATGTAAACAACTACGTACAAAATATACATATATATGTGTATATATGTATATGTATATATATATGTATATATATATATACATATATATATATATACACACACACACACACACGTGATAAACTGGAAATAATCAATAGGGGAGGCACTAGATTTAAGGGGGAATCAGGAAGAGTTTTTGGTAGAAAATGGGATTTTAGCTGGAACTTGAAGGAAGTCAGGGAAATGCAAATAGGATGAATTCCAGCTATGGGGGATACAAGGCCAGTGAAAATGCTGAGACCCAAAGGATAGAGTGTTTTGTTCTAGAAACATCAAGGACCTGTGATGGGAGAAATATCTCATCTCTGAGTTCATATGGTAGGTAACTGCATCCAAATATGTATGTACCACAGTGTAGAAATACTAGAGGTAAGAACTAGATTTTATTATTATGCTCAAGTATAGTTGAGACCTCAGATAAAACCTGAACAATCATTAGTATTCTGACAAAACTTTTAGGCAAAATTACATCAGAATGACAGAGAAATAATTCTTCAACATATTGTGGTCTTGTACATTCCTCTTAAACAGTAAAAGTTAAAGAGAAGATTGATCCATAATCCTATACTTCTTTCAATGTCATAAAAGTTGAACAGATTAAACATAGTCTCCATAAATTATCTCGGAGGGTGTAGCTCGGAGGAGGCATTGGCAGATGTCTCCTCCAATGAGCTTGCAGCAGTGACACAGCTCTCATCCAAGTAAATCAACTCCCAGATCAGCTTTGGAGGAAAGTTTCTCTTCAGTCACTTCTCAAGCACTAGATAGACAATACTAAAAACACAGACAAGCATAGCCAGTTATTCACATAGGAGAGGATTCTGTTTCCTCTAATCATATATAAAGCTCTCCTCCAATTAACTCCCAGAAGCCCCTAGCTTCTGTCACTGTTATCAATATTTCTTTTTAAACAGTTGCTGTGCCTTCTTATTTGCCTGATCTCTTTTTCTCTCTATGACCTCGGTATCTAATGCCTCAGGTTAGGACTCAGCTTAGATTGAGAAAACCAGAATAGACATTTCTATCAAGAATAAGCAGTTACTACACAAGTTCCCCTCCCCTCCTTGTTCTTTGATCTATGAGTTATCAGCTATTAACTTTCAAAACTATGAAAACAATCATTTTTTTGGATTAGGTAAAAGAGGCCATTCTTTGCCTCATTTTTTACCTAGCCTTAATCATGAATGGGTGTTGCCTCAGTCAAACTAAGACCTGAAAAAGACCTTAGCTTAAAAAGGCATCCCGAGCCATCTCCGGTCATCCTGATCTATATCTCACCACAGGATCCAGATGGCTGCAGAGGAGACAGTGGGGCTGGTGACTTTGCACAGCCCTCCCTCACTTAAATCCAATTCACTTTCAAGTCATGGCGTCACCTTCTTGATGTCATGGTCTTCTTCAAGAACAAAGGCCAAGCAACAACAGAAATGTTGCTATTAACCTTCAACACTATGAAAACCATCATATGTAAATGACCTGATGGACAATAATGCTATGCAGTCATCAACCTCCAATCAACACTTGTGCCTTTGAGGATCATGCTTTGACTCAGGTTCTTGGGTCTTTGTTCCTTCTCCATCAATTGTATTTGAGGGGCTGAGTTTCTCCTCTGGTGACTTATCTGTGTTCCTCGCACAGACGTCCTTTTCTGATCTTTTTTTGGGTAAATGAAATGTCTACATACAAAGGAGAGCAATATCTTTTATCAGCAAGATTTTTTTAAGATTAAAAACTCTTTATAACCTGCATAACACCTCCTCCCCAACATCTTTCTAGTCTTCTTAAACCCTTCACTCCCCTCTTCCAAGATAAAAGGGTATGTTGAGTCTGAGGTTTTTGATTTGTTTCCACATTCTACCTTTTCCCCAAACCCTATCAAAGATGAGCCGCTGAGCAGCAAGGAATTGCCCACTCAGGGGATGTTGAAGGAAAAAAATAACTTTAATTCTTACTCTTTTTTTGCTCTCTTCAAAAAATGTGTCTTGAGGGCACTGACAACTCTCCCTTGGACTTCCTGACTCTAGGCTGGTACTGTATCCACTAGCTGCTCTCTTATGTGCTAGAGGAAGTAAATAGTTGCCCTGTACTTGATCTGCTGTGTATTTTCTATTCAGAATCCTTTTAATTACTTTTGTGGAGACTCTAAACAGAATCACACCTAAGCTTTCTTTATGTGATTATCCCCAGAACTCCATTGAGACATAATGAGCCAGAGAATGTGAGAATGGCTTGAACCTCCTCTTTGGGAGTAAGACTCCCCCAGGACTGAACCTCTTCTGCATGGGTCCAGAGCTGCAGCTCCTTAATAAGAAAGGGTGGCCCCAGCCCCTTGGGTCCTGTGGGTCTCTGACCTTAACATTTTTGAGTGTCATCTCTTGGTATTAGTCTTACAAATGTCTTCTCCATTTGAAGTTCAAAGATTAGATCATCCCCTAATGTCTGCTATCACCTCCAATCAGTGGTTTCTTTTCTTTTCTTTTTTTTTTTTTTAGCAAGTCCCTTATTCAGTTTTTCCCACATAATTTCAATATCAGAAGATGGCCTATATCAGCAATGGGTTTTTGCAGCAAGGTTGGGATTTCATCTGGCACATGATGCAGTGAATTGGGTTGAAGAGAATCTGGCTAGTTAAGTCTGCTTCAGTGGCAAAGAAAAGAAAGAAGCTTTCCCAAAGCCTGATGGTTTTCTAGCAGGGCAAGGATTTGCCAGTGATGAAGTTACACTGTGAATTCTTCTCCCAAGGAAGGAATTTAAACTCACTTAGAAATTATTTTCAAATGAGATTAAACTGTCATTTTCAAAGATTACACTGGGATAAATAATTGAAAGCATTGTGTAGAATTTATTCAGGATAATACATGAGGAATTTTCTGCTAGACAAACAAGGGATTAAGAGATGACCTCATCAGCTTGATCCTCTTCTTTGGTTCAAAACCTCCCAGGGAAGGTTCTGGAAGGATCCTGGAATCATCGATTTAGGGCTTGGAGGGACCTTAGAAACACAACCAGTTGGACCCCTAGTTACCCTGGAAAATGACCTAGCCTCTTTGCAACCGTGATCCCTGTACTGGAGTAATGGTGAAAATCATGACCAAGTATGTTTAATTCTGAGCTGGTCAGAGAAGAGAGCAGGGTTAGGCGGAAGAGGTATGAGAGAATGAGCTGTATCAGGACACAAGTGTAGAATAGCTAAGATTTCTCAGTTTTTCATTCTACTTCACCCCACCCTGCCTTGCCTACTCCCTGGGATATTCAGCCACCAAGCCCCAGTCCAGCTCTAGAACTTTCCCATCTAAGGTGATTTTCCCTCCACTAAGCATGTATCTTGTATTGCCTATTTATATGTACATATTGTCTCCCACTAGAAGGCAAGCTACTTGAGGGCAGGGACAGTTTTTTTGCCTTTCTTTGTATCCCCAGCAAGCCCAGGATCCCACAGCTTGTAAGTGTCTGATGCCAAATTTGAACTCAAGAAGAGTTTGTTGACAGCTTGAATGGATATTCTTGGTATTTAAAGAGGAAGTGATTCCCAGTGAGCAAGTGTTTATTCTATACATATGTATTCATTGCAATAATATGGGAGGCCTGGTGTATGGGCATGGTTGCAGAGTGGGCAAGGAATACACCTGCTTGTCTACCCTTCAACATTTAACACAGTGCCCGACACATAGGAAGTACTACATAATTTTTGACTATTGATTGTGACACTGGCTTTCTGGCTGTTCTATGTTGAATACTCTGTCTCTCAGCTCTGGATGTTTTCTTTGGCTATCCTCCAAGCTGGAAGGCCCCCCCTCCTCCACTCCAGCTTCCTTTAAGTCCTAACTAAAACCCAAGTCTGTTGTTGAAAGTCTTCCCTAACCCCCTTAATTTTAGTGACTTTCTTCTGTTAATTATTTCTTATTTATCATATATATGTATATGTGTATATCTATCTATCTATCTATCTATCTATCTATCTATTTCTCTATCTATCCATCTATCATTTCTTTTTATTTGTTTGCATGTTGTCTCCCCCATTAGATTTTAAGCTCCTTGAAGGCAGGAACTATCTTTTGCTTCCCCTTAGGAACTTCCTGGCACATAGTAGGCACTTAATAAGTGTTTATTTATTAATTGGCTGTTGAATGACTACTCTAATTTCAGACAAACCAGGCAACTCACATTTTTCAGTGTTATTCTCCATTTTTATACTTCTCTGAGGGACACATGTAAGGGATTCATCCTCATTGACTAATGTTATGTATGAGGTTTCAAAACACAACCTTTCAGAAAAGTAGGTAGAGACCCAGTCTATGTTAGAAGCATGGTCAATATTGTCTCTGAAACACCTTCTCATCAAGGACCTAGCCCTTGATATATGGAGACTTAACCAAGTACTGCCACAATACACTATATATGAGTGATTGAGAGAGAGATAGAGAGAGACACAGATAGTGAGAGAGAAAGAGAGAGAGAGAGAGAGAGAGAGAGAGAGAGAGAGAGAGAGAGAGAGAGAGAGAGAGAGAGAGAGAGAGAGAGAAGAGAGCTACCCAATCCCATCTCTCCACTCTGCTCTCTTACAACTCCCACTCCCCTTCTCTGGCCCATTTTTTGTTAACTGCTTCTCTACTTGTTATTAGCAGCCATGAAAAGATGAAGAAGCATACTCAGATTAAGGAAATTTAATTTCAGAAAATGATGACAAAATGAGAGTTCTCTTTCCACGTCAGGAGGCTCACCTAGTTCACCAGTCTCCTAAATTGTCCTTAGTATCACTGCCCCGGCCCCATCATGATAGCTCAATGCAGGCGGGCTATGCCAGCCCCCACTTATTTTCATTGCCTTAATGAAACGCTAAATCAGCCAGCTACTCTCGGTATTCTCTGTATCTATTGGCTGTGGTGTTGACTGCTCCTCTGGGAAAGCCAGGTGGCCCAGGGAATACAGTACTGGACTTGGCATCCAGTTCTTAGCATGGGGTCTCCCACATTAGGTTGTGAGCTCCTTGAGAGCAGAGCTTTGTCTTTTTCCTTTCTTTGTATCCTTTTTGCTTCACACAGTGCCTAGTACATAATAGGTACTTAATAAAGATTTATTAACAGACTGAGGAAGACCTGAGTTCAAATCCTGACTCATATATCCCAAGCAAGTCACTCAAAGTGATTTGCCTCAGTTTCCTCATCTGTAAAATGGGGATAATAACAGCACTTTCCCCACAAGGTTGTTGGGAGGATCAAATTATACATACATACATACATACATATATATATACGTATATATATATATGTATGTATATATATATGTATGTATATATATATACATACACACATACATATGTATGTATGCACACACATATGTACATATATCTAGATAGGTATATGTACATATACATATATGATCTCATGTATATGATTTATAAACTTTAAAGCATTACATAAATGATATTATTATCATTATTATTATTAATAGTGCTACCACCCTGAATCACAAAGTATTACAAAAACTCATTGGTGCAAACAAAGGGACAGTAAGCCTGACACCCTGTGAGCTGCATCTTCTTGCCAAGTCCAATCTTTCTGCTTCTACTGCTCAACATCTCCCAAACAACCACCTTGTTCTGACTCTGCAGACCATCACAATCACTTGTAGCAGCAGCCTGTTAGTGTTCCTAGTTAATTTACAGCTTGCTTGTAATTTTCACGTTCCAGGGTATAATTCCCTACATGGATAGACACTCTAATTGCACAGGCATGACTGACTCATTTTCCAGAGCCCCATCAAGGAGAATGTAAATTCTATTGGATTGTAGCTAATGTACCAACATTAATTACAAAGGATAAGGAGAAAGAGAAATCCTATGAAGGCATTTGGTCCAAATGTCAGCAAATAAGGAAACAATTCTGAAGGCACCCAGACCTACACTGGGTCAGCATGGTGCAAGCAAAAGGAAGGCCTGTCTACCAATGAGTTGGTTTAATCAATGTAGCCAATCAAACTGAGGAAATCATGCCCCATGGTGGACTTTGGGAGCTGTAATTATTTACAGTAGGCTAATGCTCTGTTTGGGAGTGGATTCATCTCCGTGGCTTGGGTCTACCAATAAATCAGCTTTCATTGAACAATTTTCAAAGTTGCTACTGTACGGTATTTGTAGAAATACCAGTCATATGTCAGCTGGCCTACTCTCTGTTCCTGGCACTGACTCCTTGAGTGCTGGAGGCACAAGTGTAATGAGGGAAAGGAGACTGGGGCTTTGTATCAGGGTACAGACGTTTAGAGTAGCCTATTACCACTTAAAGTCCTTGAATAGCACAGAAGCAACTGAGCTTACTGCTTGCTTAGATAGATTAGCTAGTTCCTTGCCCTAGCAGCCACAACTCAGGTGACCCCCTTCGTAGCCTGGCATTGCTCCCCATCTCTTAGCTGAGGTCTCACAATGGCCCATGGTACTTTTCCCCGATCAGCCATACCCCAGGACAATTTCTCCCCAGCCTTCTCCTGCAACTGCCATTTCTTGGCATTTCTTGGCATTTCTTTTATGTGCGAACATTACTAGTTAATGTCTCTGAGTACATGCAGGGAGTGGGCACAGGTAGAGACATCTCCACAAAGTAATTAGCAATTTTGTCTCCCACATACTTTCATGTTGGGCTTGAGCACGAGTGGAGAAGTCCAAATACATTAAGCCAGCCTTGGATGCTATTCTCAGCCATTCATGTCTGAGTGGTATAAGCTAGACACCTGGGTTTCAATAGTTTTTTTTCTCACCTGACTTATCACAGAAACCTTGGGAGGTAGACACTTGGCAGGATTTGACATGGGTCTTTCATGACTCCAAGTCCCACACTCTTTCCACTAAGTCAGATCAATTGGGATTTATGAAGCCCTTACTATGCATCAGACAGTGTGCTAAGTGGTAGGAACACAAATACATGGAAAAAAGAAAAGTCCTTGCCCTCAGGAATCTTACATTCTAATGTGGGGAAGACAACCTATCAAAGGGAAATGAAAAGCTAGAAAAAGAAGGCACTCACCCAAGGGCAGGGTGAGAAGTCTGGAGAATCAGGAATGAAGCCAGGTGATGAAGGAAGGAGTGCGTGTGGCTAATTTGAGCACTTCCTTAAAATGAAGGAGGTCACCAATCAGAGGAAGGGGCTTCAGGGATGGAAGGATCTTCCAGGGTAAGAAGGCAGTTGGGACACGGTGGAAAAGTCTAAAGGGTCAGGAGTGGATTGAGGAGAGGTGTGAGCATGGCTGGCTTGGGCCTCAGAATGGGGTTTCTAGGAAGAACTCTCCAGTAGGGAGCTATGGGACCAGAATGGGAGATACACAAAGGAAGAGGGAGAGAGAGGATGGCTAGGGATGGGGTGGTGGTGTAGATGGCTAGCTAAATTGAACTATGTTTGTGCTGGATAATTTCTGGTTTCCTGGTGGATAGGGGATGGCATATGAGGCAAGTTAGATGTGGTGGGTTAGGTGAGTTTTCACTCATTCATCTAAAATTCAGGATAGCTCAAACACAAATACCAGAATATAGTTTTTTTTTGAGATTTGAGGGTATGCCTGGTCACCCCTAACATCTCCTCTCAACCAGTACCCTTCTCTACCATCCTTGATTCAGTATTCTTTTCACTGCAGCATACAGAAAAATAAATAAATAAAATAATAAATAATATAATGAGTAAATAATAAAACAAATAAAAATAAATAATAAAATAAATAAGTAATAAATAATAACCTGATTAGATTCATGCTGATTTCAAGATACTTCAGTGGAAGAGAAGGTGTAGGGCCCAGGGGTGGGGAATCTGTGGCCTCGAGGCCACATGTGGCCCTCTAGGTCCTCAAGTGCAGCACTTTGCCTGAATCCAAACTTCACAGAACAAATCTCTTTAATAAAAGGATTTGTTCTGTAAAACTTGGACTCAGTCAAAAGGCCGCAGGTCCACCACCCCTGGCACTGTAGGCAATTGGCAGAATAACACCCAAACCCAGGAAAATGGGGGTATTTCTATTCTTTCCCTATCTCCAATTAATAGGCATTTATTTTTCTCTCTTTTCAACCCCCACCCCATTCCTCACCATTGGGAAAAAGAAAAACTAAACCATTGTAAGAAGTAAGCATAGTCAAGCAGAAGCAATCCCCATGCTGACCTTGGCCAAAAGTTTGTCCTGCACCTTGAGTCTTTCTCTGTCAGGAAGAAGGTAGCAAGCTTCATTATCGGTCCCCAGGAATTGAGATTGGTTATTGTTTTGATTGTAGTTCCTAAGTCTTTCAAAGTTGTTAGTCTTTATAGTGTTGTTGTTATTGTCTACATTTTTCTACTGGTTATCCTCACTTAGTATCAGCTAGTCAGTCAATAAACATTTATTAAGCAGCTACTATGTGCCAGGCACTCTTATCAAATGCTGCAACTACAAAATAAGGTAAAATACAGTCCCTGCTCTTAAGTAACTCACAATCAAATAAATAAGTTCATAAAAGTCTTTCCAGGTTTCTTCAAAACCATCCCTATCATCATTTCTTGCAACAATCATATTCTCCTATGTCCATTTACCATAATGTATGTACAGCCATTTCCAATTGATAGGCGCCTTTTTAGTTTCCTGTTCTTTGCCACTACAAAAAGAGCCATTATGACTATTTTTGTACATATGGGTACTTTTCCTCTTTCTTGATCTCTTTAGGCATCAAGAAGGATAATTTCTTTGGAGAATCTACTGGCTTTGCTATTAGGGGTAAGGGAGAAGAGAAAAGGGGGCTGGTAACCTGAGAAAGCATTTTCTAAGTGGTGGTGGGGAACAGAAGATAATAATAATAATAATAATAATAATAATAATAATAATAATAATAATAATAATAATAATAAAAGCTAGCACTGACATAATGCTCTAAGGTTTGCAGTGTTTTACAAAGTTTCTCATCTGATCCTCACAACAACCCTGGGAGGGAAGTGGTATTATTATCTTTATTTTCCAGAGGGTGAGCACAGTGAGATTCACCCAGCTAGTTAAGTTCTGAGGCTGGATTAGAACCGAAGATCTTTCTGACCATAGATACAGCACCCTTAGGTATGATTATAAAGGCCTGAGAAATAAGTGAATATAAAGTAGGAAAAAAGCATCTATGTGGTTTACTAGGCGGAAAAAAGCACTTGATTTATAGGCAGAAGATATGGGTTTGATATCCAGATCTGCCACTGCATGACCATGAACAGGTAACTTCACTTTTCTGGCCTCAGTTTCCCTATCTGTGAAATGAAGGGGTTGGACTAGATGACCTTTGAGGTTTGGTCCAATTCTTAATCTATAATGCTATCATCCTATATTCAGTGATAGGGTTAATTATGAACCAATAATGGTGGGCTTGTACATTCAGGAGGAAGTATCGTTCCATTTTAAATTAAAAGCAGAATGAGTAGAGAAGGGTGTGTAAAGAGCCTTTCCTGGAAGATAAGGGATCATTAGAAAGGGTTACCTACACTATGGATTTCAGGAGTTGGCTTATAAGAGAACAGAATGTTTCAACTTCTTTATGGGAAGGGGGAGGAGTGGAGAGCTATTCCTCAGGAATGTAGGAAGTTATGCCTTATGGAGGGATGCACGGGGTTCTAAGATCTGCAAATTAAGAAAAAGATCAGAGTTGAGGTGGAAGAGGAAAGGTTTTTGTTGTTGTTGTTTGTGGTTAGGGCTGTATGCCTAGTAAGCTAGAGCAAAGGGATGTGGATGGGATGTGACCAGAGACTGACTACAAATGACTGTTGGTCTGGCTCTGCCTGCTGCTTTTTGACAGCCTTGTGGCCATCAACTTCTTGGTGCTTACCAGGGTTTGGCCTGACCTTGCTCTAACAGGGAAGAAAAGACAGCTGCAGGGTCAATAAAATACTTGTTCATTGTTCCAGAGTCAGAGCCAAATTATGAGTCTAGGAGAGTTTTTCTAAGGGTAAGGGCAAAGTCTGAGAAAGATTCCTGGCATGAGAGAAGCTGCTGAAGGACAAACTAGCTTGTTTCTGGGATGGGTGTGGTATATTAAAATGTACAAGGCGTTCCAGGACAAAAACCCTACTAATTTTAAAATATAATAATCATAACTACTAGCATTATACCATGCCTTTACATTTGCAGAGCACTTTACATACATTTAAAAAAACTTTTTATTCTTAATTTAACAAATACCAATTAAAATGCATATTTTGATATACATACTGGAACAGAAAAGGAGGGTTAGAGATGAAGTAGCAGAACTGCATTAACTTTAGATATCTAACATGGGTTTCATGTCTAAGGCATTTTGTTAAGACTCTTAATCTGTGCAGAGAATGTTGATGTGATCCTACTTCACTATTGAGGGGTGAAGTTGCTTCTTGAGTTTTGAAGAGAAGAGACATTCTTCATTTCTGCTTTGAGAGAGGACGCTTGTGTTTCAAGTTTGTTTTGGGGGAGAGGGATAAAAGATTTGGGAAGCAGCAGGCATGCAGAGGAGCCAGCACTTCAACATGTCCCTGATTTCCAGCTCCCCTCCCTAAAAATATCAGTGAATTTCCCTTTGGATGAGACTGGGCCCCTCTCTTGGTCAAGTGAGATTTCAGCTCACTCCCATCTGAAATGTTCATATACTCATGTATTTTCTGATATTCTATAGAACTTCTCCGACTTGTGTACTATGGGCTTTGACAAATGGGGTAACTTTCTAATCACTATTTGTCATGTTATTTTGTGTAATTATATTTTGGTGGAAAGGGTTCTCATTTGTAGCCGTGAGTTTGGGGTACTTTCCCCTGCAAAAGAGAAAAGCCAGGGAAATATCTTGAACCTAAAAATTGTGCCCCTACACCCAACAAAATTTAGGGAGGCTGACAGATACAATTCTAGTCTGGTACTCTCTTCTCAGAGAAGGCCAATGCCCCGGCCTCTTCTCCTGCTCTTGTACAGGCAAAAACTGGAGAGGGGTTGGCAATGATCCAGAGCTGTCTACCTAGGCCTCTTTGTGAGCCATGTTTAGGCAACCCAGGTGGACATACACATCTTGCATGGGGAGCACATGCCCTAAACATACTTTTTCTCATTTGAACATCACAATAGTCCTGTGAAGCTGTTACAAAAAGGTGTTATCATATCCATTTTTTCATAAGAGGAAACTGAGACTTGAAGAGATTGGTGACTTGTCCACTGTCACACATCTAGTGAGGTCAGAGGCAAGACTTGAACCCAATTCTTTCTGACTCTAAATTGAGTGTTTTGTCCATTAATCTAGGCAGTTTCTCTAAAGAGCTCTCCTAGAGGAGTGGAAAAGGGGAAGAGAGAGGAGAGGAAGTGGAGAGGAGAAGGGGAAAAATAGGGAATTTGGGGAGGTTCTGTATGCCTCATCCCTTTAAGGCTTTGTCTCTTATTTTCCCTGGCTTCCTTCGACTCATCTCAAATCTCACCTTCTACAAAAGGCCTTTCTGGGGCAGCTAGGTGGTACAGTGGATAGAGCACTGGCCCTGAAGTCAGGAGGACCTGAGTTCAAATCTGGCCTCAGATGAAACTCTTGACACTTACTAGCTGTGTGACCTTGGGCAAGTCGCTTAACTCCAACTGCCTAAAAATTTAAACAACAAATGAATTTTACAAAAGGCTTTCCCATCCTTCCAGATGCTAATAATGCCTTCCCTCCCTTAGACTGCCTTCTATCTACTCTGTATCTTGTATTTACCGTGTATTTATTACGTGTTATGTCTCCCATTAGAATGTAAACTCTTTGAGGATAGTGGCTTTTTTGGGCCTCTTTTAGTTTCTTCAACACTTAGCATAGTATTTGTCTGGCATATAGTATGCACTCAATAAATACTTACTGACTAACTGATTTGTGGATTTTTCAAGATTCAGTATTGTCCCAAGGTGAATGTTCCTTCTCCTTCTCTATCCTTTCTTATCTTTCTTCTTTCTTTTCCCTGCTTCTTAAGCCAAGAGCTTCTCCATCCATCCCATTTCTGTCATTGTATATAGTCAACACCTTAGAACAGTGAGACCCTTGAACTTTTTATTTATATAGATTGCTGCACTTTGGAACCAGAAGGCCTGTATCCTTCTATTTGCCAAATGTGTAACCTTGAGGAAGTCTTTTCAACCCTCTGAGCCTCAGTTTTTTCATCTGTTAAATGGGAGTAATACTATTTGTACTACCTACCTCACAGCATTACCTTAAAGATCAAATGAGCGAATCAATATAAATAGCAATCATATGAATAAGAATAGTTTAAAAATTTATACAGTGCTTTATATGAGGTGTTCCAAAAGTCTTTATTCAGTTTGAAGCTATTAAAACTGTATTATCTCATTTATAAAGTGCTTTGTAAGACTTAAGTCCTTCTATAAAACTCAACTATTATTATTACAGGCAGTAGAAGAGATGTACTTACTTACATATATTAGCATATTCAAATATGTGCATTTGCATGAGACATTGCTCAGCTGGGTAATCTTTTTGACAGGATAAAAGAAACAACCATTTAAAGAGTCATTTAAAGAGTACTACCAAGATATCTGACTACACGCTATGGAGGTTCAGCCTGTGGAGCTTGGGCAGTCTGATAATAGTTTCCTTTGCCTCTTTAGTAGTACCTGAAAGTTTGTATATTTTAAACATGAATTGACTAAAAGTAAAACATCTGTCTTTATCAGAGACCCTGCTGGTGGGAAATAAGCTGCAGAGAAGCCCTGCTAAATGATATGATACCCTCTGTCATTCTCTGTTCCTTAGACAAAAAGTTGTTAAGGATGTGAAATCTGGCAATGAAGCCCAGGGTGATTATCTTAATAGGGATATAGTTATGCTACAAAGTGTACATAAACCTGCTAAGATGGATTAATGTATTATCTTAAATGGGGGAAAGAATTTAAATTTCACAGAATAAGCTCTTTCAGACTCCATTAGGGATTATCTTTTTTTGTCCCTTAAATTATTTCTAGTATGGCTTCACAGGAGCCTGAGTTACTATGTGTCTCCTCTTAAGAATGGAAATAGGTTCTTCTGGGCATGGCTCACAGAATAGAATTTTTATTTTCCCTTTGCTCCTCAAGGATGAGAATTAGAGACACTTCCTCTCCCGGTAGTCAAATTCCCAGGAATTACCATATACAGACCCAAAGGCTTCTACTACTAAATTAAAGTAGAAGGGTAGAGAAAGCAGTAATGCAGAAGTGCTTCTGAAAGTAGTCAGGCTTCCTGGGTTCAGGGGAGTGATTACACCTTTGGGGGAGGAAAAGCTATTAGAGAAAATTGCTTTAACTTCTAAGCAGTCATTTGAAAACCAGACAAGTTCATTTGGCGGTTCAGAGTAGGGATATTGCTAGGTCAGTAAGGGTTCTTGACTCAACCCTCAACATTTCTGCATGAAAGTTTTCTGTTAGAAATTCAAATTCGTAAAAATAATCTAGGTTGATAAATTGTATTCATTTTCTCTCTACCTAGGGATTTTTCTTTTGAGTTAAAATGATACGGACATGTGGGAAATTGCTGTTAGTGAAAAAGAAACAATAATACCTGGGCTTCTTTTCAGTAGCCTGTCATAGATGAGCAATTCATTCTTTCACAGACATCCTCTAGCTCAGGGACATTGTAACCATCTTTGGTGCCTGGGGAAGGCAGCAACTTACTTTATAATGCTATTTTCTCCTTTGGTTCTGATGTGTGTTTGTGTGTGTGTGCACGCGCGTGAGTGCATGTATTTGGGGCAGGGGAATAAGAGGAAAGATGATAGAGAATTTGCCTATATTTGTATGAGTAAAGAGAGGAAGTGTAGTATAGTGGATTCATAAGAACCTGGACTCAGAGTCAGGAAGACCTGAATTCAAGCCTTACCTCTGATATGTACTAGCTGAGTTATCTTGGGGCTGAATTTCACTTAATTCTTTAGTGTCCCAGCTCTTTATGAGTATATGCTGCAGAACAGGTACCCATATACGTTGGTAGAGAGACAGTAAAAAAGAGACCTAAAAAAAAGTCACAGGCTCAGACAAGGGGATGAAACGTTAGGACATATAAATTTGGAGATCACTATGGCTCTGTTGGGGCAGCTAAGTGGCTCAGTGAATAGAGCTCTGGGCCTGCAGTCAGGGAAGTCTGAGTTGAAATCCAGTTTCAGACACTCACTGTGTAACCTTAGGCAAGTCACTTAATCTCTGCCCAGATAGATGGTTCACTGGGTAGAGTACTGGGTCAAGAGTCAGGAAGACCTGAGTAGCTGTGTGACCCTGACCAAGTCACTTAACCTGTTTGCCTTAATCCTTTGGAAATGGCAAACCATTTCAGTATCATTGCTGAGAAAATCCCATGGGCAATGGTCCACAAGATCAGTTGAATGTGATCGAACAACAAGTGACTCTGTTAAGGGACATGGAATTCTACCTGGGTGACCTTGTAAGATCCATGAGTAGTCCAGTGATGTTTTCATATCCTTGTGATTTTTAGTCATATTTAGAAATTCTGAAGTTAAATATTGGGAGCTCTTTTGTCCCTCATATAAGGCAACATAACTTTAAACTATGGCTTATAAAGGCTCCACATGTCAAATAGATTGCTGTGACATTAAGGAAAAGCTAACCAGTCACTATGAGACAAAACTCATTCTCACTGGGCTGGATGCAATCATTTATTACATGTAATGACCTGGGTAGAATAGCTCTTCAGCCACCAAATGACAGCTAGCATTTATAGAATGCTATTAGGCATCTTAATTTGAGATTCATGAACATATTTTATTTTTTTTGATAAATGTATTTCAATATAATTGGTTTTCCTTAGTAACCCTATGTATTTTAGGTTATACATTTAAAAATATTGTTCTGAAGAGTCCTTAGGCTTCACCAGTCTGCCAAAGGGTGTGTGTATTTATAACACACACACACACACACACATACACACACACACACAATTGAAGAACCCCTGTATCAAGTTTTGCATAGTGCTTTATCTCATTTGAGTTTTACAATGACCTTGTCAGGTAGACATTTGGCAGGATTTGAACCACTGTCTCTCCTGCCTCTACTATCTCAAGCTCTAGAACTCTTGTTTAAGAGGGTAACATAAAATTTACAGGAATTGAAAAGCAGCTACTTAATGTAGTGTGATTTGGAGTCACAAATGGGATTCCTATTACCCTACCCCAAAATATCTCCCTTATGGTAGTTGAAATTCCTACTAAATTACTTCTTTGTGTTAAGATATAGATGGTTTGTCTGGGAAAGATAATGTGTACCTAAGGTCACCTAACATAAATACCCTAGTTCAAATTAGTTGATCAATTCAGTGAATCAAATAGTAGAGGTCTCAATGGACAAGTAAGTCTGGCTAGTAGAAGGAAGGAGGTCCAGAAGAAGATATGAAGAGCCTTTGCTCAGGTGACTCTGGTAAGCCATCAAGAAGACATAGGTGGTAATCTTGAGAAGGAAGGTCCTTAGAAGGGAGGAGAAAGGATAGGAAAAAAGGTGGAAAGATGCTGAAGACAAACATCCCCCTCTGCCTTTTTAAAATTTTGCCTAAAGATTCCCTGAGAAATGATGGAAAGTCATTCAAGTGGTTAGAGTTTTCAAAAGTCCTCATTCATATAATTTACAAAATTTGAATTCATGTAAATACAAATTTACAAAACTACTGCATGATAACAGGGTTTACTTGTACCTGGATTCATGTATACCAGTGTGGTGTAGTGGAATACATACTGAATTTGGAATCTGAGGAATTAAGTTCCAATGATTACTTTGTTTCTTTTTATTTTTTATTTTTATTTATTTATTTATTTTTTAATATAAATTTATTTATTTGTAGTTTTCAACATTCATTTCCACAAGTTTTTGAGTTCCAAATTTTCAACCCGTCTCACCCTCCCCCCACCCCAAGATGTCATGCATTCTGAATATCCCTTCCCCTAGTCTGTCCTCTTTTCTTTCTCTCCCCCCTTGTCTTATCCCCTTCCCCTTCTATTTTTCTGTAGGGCAGTATAGACTTCTGTATCCCATTTCCTGTATTTCTTATTTCCTGATAGCATGTGAAAACTTTTTTTTAAACATATGTTTTTAAAACTTTAGGTTTCAAATTTTCTCTCTTCCTCCCTCCCCACCCACCCTCATTGAAAAGGCAAGCAACTCAATATAGGTTGCACATGTACAGTTATGCAAAACACTTCCATAGCAGACATGTTGTAAAAAACTAACTCTATTTCCCTTAATCCTATTCTGCCCTCCCATTTATTCTCTTCTTTTGACCCTGTTCCTCCTCAGAAGTATTTACTTCTGATTACACCCTTTTCCAATCTGCCCTCCTCTCTATCATCCCCCTGCTCTCTTGTCCCCTTCTCCCCCTATTTTCTTGTAGGGTAAGACAAACTTCCATACCCAATTGAATGTGTATGTTATTCCCTCCTTAAGCCAAATCCTATGAGAATAAGATTTACTCATTCCCTCTCACCTTCCCCTGCTTCCCTTCTACTGTAAGAGACTTTTCTGTTTTTTCTTTGTGAGATAATTTACCCCATTCTACCTCTCCCTTTCTTCTTCTCTGAGTATAATCCTCCCTCATCCCTTAATTTTATTCTCCAGATATGACCCCTTAATCTTCAACTCACCCTGTGCCATCTATCTATCTATCTATCTATCTATCTATCTATCTATCTATCTATCTATCTATCTACATACATATATTTTTTTTTCTCCAACTACCCTAATATTGACAAAGGTCTCATGAGTTATAAATATCATCTTTCCATGCAGGAATGTAAACAGTTCAGTCTTAATAAGTCTCTTGTGATTTCTCTTTCCTGTTTACCTCTTCATGTTCCACTTAAGTCCTGTATTTGAAAGTCAAATTTTCTATTCAGCTCTGGTCTTTCATCAGAATGCTTGAAAGTCCTCTATTTCACTGAATGACCATTTTCTCCCCTGAAGGATTAGACTCAGTTTTGCTGGGTAGGTGATTCTTGGTTGTAATCCTATCTCCTTTGCCCTCTGGAATATTATATTCCTTGCCCTGTGGTCCTTTAATGTAGAAGCTGCTAAATCTTGTGTTATCCTGATTGTGTTTCCATAGTACTTGAATTGTTTCCTTCTGGCAGCTTGTAAGATTTACTCCTTGACTTGGGAACTCTAGAATTTGGCTATTATATTCCTAGGAGTTTTCCTTTGGGGATCTCTTTCAGGAGGAGATTGGTGGATTCTTTCAATTTCTATTTTGCCCTCTGGTTCTAATATGTCAGGGCAGTTTTCCTTGATAATTTCTTGAAAGATGATGTCTAGGCTTTTTTTTGATCATGGCTTTCAGATAGTCCAATAATTTTTAAATTCTCTCTCCTGGATCTATTTTCCAGGTCAGTTGTTTTTCCAATGAGATATTTCACATTGTTTTCTAATTTTTCATTCTTTTGAATTTGTTTTACAGTGTCCTGATTTCTCATAAAGTCACTAGCTTCCAATTGCTCTATTCTAATTTTTAAGGAAGTATTTTCTTCAGTAGTCTTTTGGACTTCCTTTTCCATTTGGCCCATTTTTCTTTTTAGGGCATTTTTCTCCTCATTGGCTTTTTGGACCTCTTTTGCCATTTGGGTTAGGCTATTTTTTAAGGTGTTATTTTCTTCAGTATTTTTTTGGGTCTCCTTTAGCAAGCTGTTGTTTCTTGCATCGCTCTCATTTCTCTTCCCAGTTTTTCCTCTACTTCCCTTACTTGCTTCTCAAAATCCCTTTTGAGCTCTTCCAAGGCCTGGGACTGATTCATATTTTTCTTGGAGGCTTTGGATGTAGGAGCTCTGACTTTGTTGTCTTCTTCTGGTTGTATATTTTGATCTTCTTTGTCACCAAAGTAAGATAATATAGTCTGACTCTTTTTGCGCTGCTTGCTCATGATCCTAGCCAATTACTTGAGTTTTAAACTCTTTGTTAAGGTAAGAGTCTGCTTCCAATGTGGAGAATGTACTGTCCCAAGCTTCAGGGGTTTGTACAGCTGTTTTCAGAGATACTTGTAGGCACCTGTAAATTTTCAGTTCTTCCAAGGTGGTATGATAAGGGCAAGGTGTTTACTCCTTTCCTGGCCTGTGACCACAAGTATTCCTTTCTGTCCCGTAACTGTGAGGAAGGGCTCCTCTCTACAACCACTACAAGCTCCCCCACGCCAGCGCTCCTCCTCATTCTAACACCGCTGCTCAGAACTGTGACCCAGATCCAAACACGGGCAAAGCAAGAGATTCCTGCCTTAGCACTGGCAAAGAGATCCCTGCAATCCTTTTCTGATCAGCCACTGGATTCCCCCTCAGTCTATGGGCCAGAAGCTCGGGAAGCAGCTGCCCTCCCAGCGCCACACTCTTGGGGAATGAAGCTGAAACCCCACCTTCCTTTCTCAGCACCGACAGAAACAGACTTTTCCCACTGACCTTCTAAGTTGTCTTTGGCATTAGTGGGTTGAGGAGTCTGGAAACCTCCACAGCTGCCTGGGATTCAGTCCTCTGAGGCCTGCTCCAGGTTCCCTGCAGCCTGTGCACCCACACTGAGCTGTGCTGCGCTCAAGCCCAGCACGATGCACCTTTCTGATCAATCATCCAGGTTGTCTTGGGCTGGAAATTTGTTTCACTCTGTCTTTTTGTGGGTTCTGCTGCTTTAGAATTTGTTTAGAGCCATTTTTTATGAGTATTTGAAGGGGTTTGGGGGAGAGCTTAAGCAAGTCACTGCTTTCACTCAGCCATCTTGGCTCCACCCCCGATTACTTTGTTTCTTACCACCTATGAGACCCTGAACAGTTCACTGGCCTTCTCAGGGCCTTAGTTTCTCCAATTACAAAATGAGAGTGTTGGACTGGATTGGAGGACAGCTAATGTCCCTCCTAGTTCTAAATCTACGATCTAACATTCCCCTAAACAACCACATTCCTAGAGGAAAAGCCTGAAGTAGCAGAATTAGCCTATAACATAGGTGTTAGTATTACCCCTCTCTCTTAATATTATGAAGTAATTCCTTGGGGGCAGCTAGTGGATAAAGCTCTGGCTTTGGAATCAGGAGGACCTGAGTTCAAATCTGGCCTCAGACATTTGACACTTACTAGCTGTGTGACCCTGGGCAAGTCACTTAACCCATTGCCTCACCCAAAAAAATAATAAAAACATTTTTAAAAATAAAGTAATTCCTTATAGTTTCTATAGGATAAACTAGAATAAACAATAATGAACCAATGCCATTTGCTTTTGGACAGAAATGGGTGATCTGAGAGGCAGAGGTGGGCATAATGGAAGAAAGTCCTAGACTTGGAATTAGGAAGTGGAGATTCAAGTCTTAGCATAATAGCCTTGTGTCCTGGGCTGAGTCATTCTTCTTTCTGTGGACCCCATGAACCCTCAGGTCTGTACAAGCCTATGATTCTATGTGTGGCCCTAATGGGATGGTGAACACTTAAAAGTGAGTGCATTTCTAGCAAAGAACACTAGGTGGGGAAAGTGGAAAGGATACAGAGGAAAAAACTGGGATGAAGATGCTACAACCTAGTGCTGTCATGAATTAAAAAAAAAATCCACCCGTAGCTTCCCAATTTGCTTGATTACTATCTTTGAAGCACAGTAGTGTCCCTTAAAATTAGGACACAAGACTCATTTCAAGTTTCCAGACTTTAAAGAGATAACAGTGAATATGGAGACCATGCTAAAAAAAGATAAGCTAAACTAATTACCAAAGTATCAGACAGAAAAATGAGTAATGGGATGACTTTATGCAAGGCAGGATTTGGAGGTTCTACTTCCACTCAGGCCGGCCTTAAGAAGATATGCTGTCTTTAAAAATTTCAGATTAGAGATTCCCCTGGGAGACCATAAACATTAAGCTATTATCAGTCAGTCACACCTTAGCAGAAAGGAGTTTTCAGATTGCTTTGCCAGGTAGGTAGGAAAGAATGGAGGGAAAGTTGTTGAATCAAAACAAAACCCCAAAACTTTCATTCTTTGTTACAAGGGATTACCTTCTGTAAGGTGTGGGGGAGAGATAAAAGGGAAAATACGGGGCTATAAAAACAAAGGATGTCAATAAGATATTAAAAACAGTCTCAGTGAAATACTGGATAAAGTGTGAACTATTTAACTTGTGATTTAAGGCCTCCTACAGTCTGTCTCCAGTTTTATTTTAAATTGAAATGTGCCTTATGTTTCCCAGTTCTGTCTTGGCTTTCTCTCCCTGAATGGAATATTCTACCTTCCATTTCTACCTGTTGAAAGTACACTCCATACTCACGGCTTGGTTCACATCCTGTTTCTTTTCCTTGTCACCTCAGCTGGATCTGATTGTGCCCTCTTCTGAACTCAACTTCCTATTATTTGTATTTATGTCATTTCCCAGATAGATTGTAAATTCCCTGAAAGCAGGGACATGTTTTATATGTTGTGCTTCCCACAGTCCTTATCAATGTTCTGCCCGTTGGAAGGATTCAATACATGTTTGTTTAATGAACAAGGAAATTTTTGCAATAAAATATTATTACTTTTTTGTTGTTACTATTCAGTCATTTTTTAGTTGTGTCCAACTCTTCATGGCCCCATTTTGGGTTTTCTTGGCAAAGATACTGGAGTGGTATGCCATTTCCTTCTCATTTTACAGATGAAGTAACTAAAGCAAACAAGGTTAATTAACTTGCCTAGGGTCACACAGCTGGTATCTGAGGTCAGATTTGAACTCAGATCTTCCTGACTCTAGGACCAACACTCTACCCACTGTGCCAACCATATCCATGAATCATCATAAATTCCTCCAGGATCCCACTTCCCTTCTCCATCCAAGAGTGCCATCCTATATAACAAATAGTATTTTTAAAAAAAAGGAAAAAAATCAGTCAGACTGATCAATACATCCAAAAAAGTCTAAAAACACGTGCAGTGTACAGGAGCAGGGTAGGGAATGTCTTCTCATATCTCTTCTTTGGAGCCATGGTAAACAGGGAAGCTTTAATAGGAGAATGCCCCACAGCATAGGAGTGCTTCTAGCTAAAATGGGCTTGAGTCACAAACCACGGGGAGACCCTAGTTATCTTGAGAATAGAATGAGGATTCTGGGCACTGAGAGAGGAAGTCAGAAGAAAGGGAGATGAATGAAGCAGAGACAGTGGCACATAGTAGAGAGTTTTGAACTAGTGTTTAAGAAGAACTGGGTACTCATTCCATCCCTGATATTTATGAATTGTGTGACTGTGGGGAAGTCACTTAAACTTCTTCTCCTCTCAATTCTCCTTTAAAAACTGAAAATAATAACACTTAGAGTACCTTACAGGCTTCTTTTCAGGCTCAAATGTGTGTAAAGGGCTTTGCAAACTTTTAAGTGCTAGCTACATTTCAGCTAGTAATTTCATCTTTAATAAACTAATAGTAGAAGAGTTTCTTCAAGTTACAACAGTCTCCCTCCCCCTAAAATAAATATCTCATGTTAGAGGAGATGAGGGGACAGTATAATCCAAAACTAGTCTGAGATGTTTTAAGTAGAGAGAGCATGCCATCAGTGAGGAATGAGGAAATCTTCTCTTTTACCCATAGGAAGGAAAAATGATTTTTGTTTCTTCTTTTCATGATGCTATTTCTAGAGTTGCGCAAAGTGCAATACATCTAGAGAAGGGAAAGCAGGTGCTGAAACTCTGCCATTTGTACATCTGCTGAAATAACTGGGATGTTTAGCCTGGAGAACATAAGATTGAAGGTGGAGGATCCGATAGCCGCCTTCAAGTAAATAGAGGCTGCCATGTGGAGGAGAGTAATGAGATTTGTTCTGCATGGTCCCACTAGGCAGAAGGAAGAGTATGGGTGGGAGGTGCAGACAGACTTTTGTTTTGGTCTAGATTTCTACAGATTTTTGTTTAAACAGAAAGATAGCCTCCCTATCTATTAGAGAAATCCCAAAGTGGAATGGTTTGCCTCAGAATGCAGTGTCGCGGAAGGTTATTACAGAAGGTATTAGGATGTTGTGGAGAAATTATTGCTTATAGGTTCCCAATATGAGGAAAGCAGGGGAATTATTCTGTGATGCATGAAATCTTTAGCTGTTATAAATAAACCAGATGAAGATATCGGCCTTTCTCTTCCTCTGAGGTTCTCTGTTGAATAATGGTCTGATTTTAGATCTGAAAAGGATCTCTTGGGCATATTTGTAACCATTGAAGTCCATAGGACCCTGACCATAATACTAGCATACAATGTACACTTGTCCCTTCCTCAGTAAACCTTGAGGGACTGATGCAGGTAATATATAGGTGGGTAGAGTGGTGATATGGGTGGTTACTAAGCTCATGGCCCTGCAGGAGTACCCGTTGCTGGGTGACTTCTGTAGGTTTACCACCTTCTCACTGCCCGAATCTGTCAGTGTTCCCCTACTCACTTTTCAGGGTCAAAGGATTCAATCTATAGCCTTCTGAGACTATTGTGAGCAGGTGCTCAAGGCATATCCCAAGGAGATTATGAGAAGGAAGGAAGGAAAGAAGAAAGGAGGGAAGGGAGGGAGGAGAGAAAAAGAAGGAAGGAGGGAGAAAGGAAGGAAGAAAGGAAGAGAGGAAGGGAGGGAGGGAGGGAGGGAGGAGAAGGAAAGAAAAGAAGGAGGAAGGGAGGGAGAAAGGAAGGAAGAAAGGAAGAGAGGAAGGGAGGGAGGGAGGGAGGGAGGAAGGAAGAAAAAATAAGAAATGTTCATAGCACTATTTTTTGTGATAAAAATTAGAAACAAGCTATGTCCCCCCAAATTGGGAATTAGCTAAATACATTTTTCCTCTTTAATATAATTAAATATTGTAGCATGAAAGGAAATTATGAACATGAAGAATTCAGAGAAACATAGAATGACTTGTATGAGTTGGTATTGATTGAGAAAAGTGGAGCCAAAAGATCATATTTAACCACAAACCAACAGTGCTGGGAAATTACCAGATCTTATTCAACAATTACAAGTAGGCACTGGCAAATGCTCTCCTACCCCAGTGGTTATTAGCTCTATTCACTACCTTAAGTCAATATCTTCCAGAAATAGAGAGAGAGAGATCTTGGTCTAGGAAGGGATGGAACTGAAGGAAATATTTTTATAAATATTCTGAAAACACAGGGATAGTCTGGATGCTTGTGGTCCTTTTTCATTGTGGGAGCTTCCCAGACTGGGTTCATTGAGAGGCCAGGCTAGGAAACACCCCCAACATATTCTATAGGTGAAGAGACAAATGGAATAGAAACATTGAAAGGGTAAGGGAACCCTAAACATATTTAATTGAAAGATCACTTCAGCTGGACAGTCATTTTATATCAATTTACTAATTCAGGAAATAAATACATGATGGCCTTGAGGTAATACTGAGATGTGGGGAAATGTTGTAGATTTCCCTTTTGGGTCTAGTCCCCTGGTGAGGAGGCCATCCTGGTATGTTAGTATCTAACTACCCTAGGAAGATGGGAGGTGGCCCAACAACTAGCCTGATGGCTTTGGTTTTATAGTCATAGGATGAGGTTCTAATTTTTCATGAACAAAGTTTTCCCACCTTAATCTTGAAAAGGAAGGAGAGTTGAGTTCAGAGGATGTCTACCCCATTGCTTTTTATGACAGTCTTCAATCTTCTTGCTACCTTTTAGAGGGTAAGATAGGAATAAGGAAGAGTTAACATGATAAGTCTGTGTCCATTGTCCAATCATCCCATTCCCTTATTGCTCTATTTGAATTATAATTCTCCTTTCTCTTCTCTTTCACTTTACCCACTGGCAAAACTTTCTAGATTAATATTTCAATTATTCATACTGCTTGGGAAAAGCCATTCTGAAGACTTTTATTCTAGCAACAAGAGTTTCTCAGTAACAGCGAGAGAGACAACTTTGACTTTTCAGGGAGTTCTCTCTTGTTGCTTGATTAATTCAGTGTACAGGAGGAGTCAAATTTTCACAGTGCCTACTGCAGTAGAGAATTTGGAAAGGGATTCTGTCACCTTTGGTTACTGAATACATGAATTGAAACTCAAGTGTTTCCTGGCCCTTGGGGAAGAATTTTTTAAAGGCCATTATTTTCTTGCAAAGTTAAAAAACAGTAAAAAATGGAAACCAAAATTCAGGCTGACTGCCTCATGCCAGAATGGAGATGAGAACCTTTCTTTTTAATCATATATCCTATATAAATAATCACATTTAATATATATCATATATACTTTTAATCATATAATCATACATAAACATATGTTTGTGTATGAGTGAATGGAGGTGGAGGGAGGGAAGATGTTGTCAGGGGTTGAAAGAAAGCTAAAATCATCCAATAAAACTTCTTGTCAAATGATGGCTCATAGATTCTGAAACTCAATATTAAGCACTGAATTCTACCCTAAGCTTGTATAGTCTGTCATTCAATATAGATAGCAATATAAATAAAGATGAAAAACCTGTATCTTTCTAACAAAATTATTATGTGTATATTCCAATGCCCATGTTTGATGGTAATTCAAGTTGTAAATAAACATTTAATAAGTCCTACTGGGTGCCAAGCACTGTTCTAAATGCCAAAGATGCAAAGAAAGGCAAAAACAATCTCTTTTTTTCAAGGTCTAATGGTACAGACAACATACAATCAACTGTGTGGCGAGAAAAAAAAAGATATGGACAGGATAAATTGGAGATAATTTCAGAGCGGATGCACCAAGATTGAGGGCGATTTGGCTTTTTCCAAAAAGTAGGATTTTAGATGAGAATTAAAGGAAACCAGGGAAGCCAGAAGGTGGAGAGGAGAATGAAGAGAATTTCAGGTATGGGAGATAGACAGTGAAAATGGATAACTTTAAAGGATTATTTTCCAAAGAAAATAAAAATTAATGCAATGATGGATGATGATACCTTAACTACATATTTGTTTATGCTATTATATACACAATCATCATTGCATTATATATCTGTCTGTCTGTCTATCTGAACATGCATAATACATGGATAGCAGAAGGATCTCTGCTTCTGCCAGAAGGAAGACGTAACTCCAAGTACTGCTTGAGATGCCTACCAACTGTTTTATTTTTTTTCTAGCAGATTAAAGGCTTTTTGAAATATTGAAAGTAGGGGCTGCTTCATTTTTGTTTTGGTATACCTAGTATCCAACACAGTGCCTGACATAAAGGCACTTAATAAATACTTGTTGATTGGTAGATGGATTGATTGGTTGATTGACCCCGGGCAAGACACAAACTTTCTGAGTCTCAGTTTCCTCATCTGAAAATGAAAAAAAATAATAGCACTTCTGAGGGTGGAGGGGGAAGATGAAATGAAGTAAAGTAGTTTGCAAAACTGAAAGCACTAGCTAAACGGATGTTTACATTATGTTTTTAAATCACATTACATTTTTGTTTAAAATTGAGTTATGGTCAAATATATATTTTATTTTTATTATTAATAGTATTTTATTTTTCCCAATATATGTAGAGGTAATTTTTAGCATTCATTTTTACAAGATTTTTTACTTCCAATTTTCTCTCCCTTTGATATAGATCATACATGTGTAGTTACGTAAAACATATCAAATATATATATTTAACTAGAGTTTTTGATTACAGAAGCATCAGTCCTTTAATATTATCTCCAATTGAGCTCAGCTATCCAGTGCCCAATACATTTACTGGGTGACTACTCTGATAAGGGCTCAACAAACCTTTATTGAATTGAACCTTCAGCATAAGTATCAGCAGGAACATTAATAGTGGCCTTGACATGAGCAAGTCTTTATTGAACTTTTATCTGGATAAGGCAATAGAGATCTGAATCCAAATGGTGAAATATAGCCTTTTAATAAGGAGATAATCCATTGGATATACATGTAAGATGAATATTTGACAAGAGAGAAAAGGAATGGTTTTCTCAAAAAAAAATGAAAATTGAAGGCTCAAAGGTGTTTAGGTGAAAAGAAACCTCCTTGTTAGAGAGAAGAGGCACTGGGGTCTCTGTGGGTGGAGGGCCTTGATGCCTTGAGCTCTGAGTTTCTATGTAAGGTTCAAGAGGGAGGCTGACCAGGAGTTTGGAAGTCAATGCACCTGAGGGAATGGTAAGGCCCACTTTTGCCTTTGATATATCAGCCTGGCAGAGAACAAGCTCCCACAGGGTTTTGTTTTTTATTTTTTGTTTTTGTTTTTACACTAATTTGGTCTGAAGTTTCAAGGTCATCTGGGGAGGGAACTGACCTCAAGATTAAGGTACAAAGTCAGCTGGGAATGAAGAGTTCTATTCAAGGCTGAGAAGAATGGAGGTAGGAAGAGGGGATTGGAACCAGTTTGAACAGTGATTAGTAAATGTAAGGAATAAATGACATGAACATGATGGAGTACTATTGTGCTATAAGAAATGATGAGGGGGAGTGGTTTCAGAAAAAAAAAAACATGGCAAGACCCATATAAACTGTTGCAAAGTGAAGTGAGAAGAACTGGGAGATCATTATACACAGCAACAGCAATGTCATGATGATGATCAACTGTGAAACACTTGGCTACTCGCATCAATACAGTGATCCAAGATAATTCTGTAGGACTCATGATGAAAAAATGTTATCCACCTCCAGAGAGTGAACGGATGAGCTCTGAGTGCAAATTAAAGTATAATTTCCTTCCTTCCTTAATTCCTTCCTTTCTCTTTCTTTCTTTCTTTCTTTCTTTCTTTCTTTCTTTCTTTCTTTCTTTCTTTCTTTCTCTCTTTCTCTCTTTCTCTTTCTTTCTCTCTCTCTTTCTTTTTCTCTTTCTTTCTCTCTTTCTTTCTTTCTCTCTTTCTTTCTTTTTTTCTTTCTTTCTTTCTTTCTTTCTTTCTTTCTTTCTTTCTTTCTTTCTTTCTTTCTTTCTTTGCTTCTTTCTTTCCTTCTTCCTTCCTTCCCTCCTTCCCTCCTTCCCTCCCTCCTTCCCTCCTTCCCTCCCTCCTCCCTCCCTCCTTTCTTTCTTTCTTTCTTTTCTTTCTTTCTTTCTTTCTTTCTTTCTTTCTTTCTTTCTTTCTTTCTTTCTTTCTTTCTTTCTCTTTGTTTCCTTCTTTCTTTTTTGCTTTTTTTGTGATATGGCAAATATAGAAACACGTTTTGCATTATTTCACATGTATAATTGATATATTGTTTGCCTTCTCAGTGGTGGGAGGTGTAAGAGGGAGGGAAAGAATCTGGAACTCAAAATTTAAAAAGAAAAGAATGTTAAAATAAATTTTTAAAAAGACATTAAAATTATAAAATGACGCTTTGTTCTTCTGTTCCTATGAGAATGTTAGCACTATATTATTATACAAATACTTCCAATTCCCCCAATAAATTTAACTTTCTATTTTTTTTTTTTAAAGAATAAATGAGCAAGGCATCAAAAACTATCCTACAGACTCACAGGCACATAAGGCTTTAGAGCTGGAAAGAATGTTAGAGATTCTCAAAGTCAGCCCTTCCTTTTTCAGATGAAGATGCTGAGTAGGTTTTGATTTTTCATGGTAACTTGCTCTGTAAGAAGGTAATTCTTTAAAGGTTCTGCTTGTTTATGTGTCATCAAGTTAGCAAAAAATTTTAAATACCTGCTATCAGGTATCATGCTCTTTTTGTATATATCTTTATGTTTATAATGCAGATATGCATACAGATGCATATATATGGTATATATATATAAATGTACACATATAAGTATATATATATATATATATATATATATATATATATATATAAAGACATGGTAGCAATTACAAAGTAGTTAGTACAGTGGTTAGCACATTGTAGGTGCTATATAAATGTTAGCTATCATCATCATATACATACATAGAAATATATAATTTAGTGATAGGGAATAGACCTATAATTTCATTGGTACATGGAGATCACAGTTGAGGAAACTACCTTTATCAATATAGGTCAGTAACTTTTCTGCAAGCTATAGTCTTAGTCTAGTAGTCTTTCTTAACCTTTCTGTGTGTATGTCATGGATCCCTTTGGAAGTCTGTTTTGGGGTTTGTTTGTTTGTTTGTTTTTTGAGGCAATTGGCATTAAGTGATTTGCCCAGGGTCACACAGCTAGTAAGTGTCTGAAACTAGATTTGAACTCAGGTCCTCCTCACTCCAGCCCAGTGCTCTATCCACTGCACCATCTAGCTTTCCCCTTTGGAAGCCTGGTGAAGACTATAGATCCCTCCAAATAATATTTTAAGAATATAACATAAAATACATTATAAAGGACAATAAAGGTTAGTGAAAATAAAAATGTATTTTTTCTCATTCAAGGTCAGACCTTCTGAAATTTATCCAAGGATCCCCAGTTAAGAACTCATATCTCACAGAACTGCCTAGGGTACAGAGAGGGTAAAGTACTTGTCCAGAGTGACAGAGCCATTAGGTGTCAGAGGCAGGGTCTGAAAAGGTCTGAAAAGGTCTAAACCCAGGTCTTTTCTTCCAGGCCTGCTCTCTATGCTGCTTCTCTTTGAATATTTATTGATAAACTTGCAAATTTGCCCTTTCTATGCCTGCTGGAAACTTTTCCTTTTGGAGCATGGACCATATAACAAGGCACCACTAATCATCAATTGGTGACAATTAGGCAGTCACAGCAAAGTAGTTGGAGGGAAATAATTTGCCTTGTCATTTCTGGGCTTGAAAACTCAAGCCTATAGTGACAGTTAATAGCACAACATAAGCTGCCCTTATTTAATTTTGAGGCAGTGATACTAATCACACTCATCATGCGTTAACTAGACCAGGGTTTATCCCCAAAAGCCTATGTTCCTTTCCACACTGTGCATGTGTGATGGAATGGTGCAGGGAAGAGGGAGAAAGTCTTAATACCTAATAATCCATACCCCAAAACCTATTCCATACATTCTGAGCTCCATTTTCTCCCCTACTCCATACATCAACATCCCTCTTCATCATTCCCTATTATTACTCTCTTATACCAGTCTCTGATGAAGCTCTTCTTTTTTGCCAAGGCATTGGCCTATTGAGATGTAGGAACTCAAAAAGGTTATGAGTATCATGTCTAGGGGCTTTATCCACAGCTCCACAATCATTTTCTTTATAAAGATGTACATCTCTCTATCTCCCCCCATCCCACATTGTCAGATGATCTCTTGGTTTCTAACTGTAGTTGTTATTTATTTTTTGGTGAGGCAACTGGGATTAAGTGACTTGCTAGTAACTGTCAAGTGTCTGAGGCTGGATTTGAATTCAGGTCCTACTGGCTCCAGGGTTCGGCACTCTATCCTGTTGCTATTTACAGAGAAGACATTGCCACTATTTACTGTTCTGCCTGTGTTCACAAAAGTGGAAACTAATATTTTGGGAAGGCATTTTCCAGGCACTGATGTTACTAGCTGCCTAACATAGGAATATATTTCAATCTATCAAAAAATCAATAAACATTTATTTATTTTTATTTTTAAATTTTATTGATACCTTGTTTTTTACTCCAGTCATATTTTGATATCCACCACACCTTCAATCAATCAGCATGTGTTTATTAAGTGCCCATAATGTGCTATGGCTAGTATTGGGTGCTGGGGACACAAGTTCAAAGAATAAACCAATTCCTACTTTCAAGAAGCTAAAACATTTTTTTAAAAAGAAGTTTTTATTGATATTTTCTGTTTCCAATATTACCATAGTTTTCCCAAGTATTCTTCTTTTTCTCATTCCCAGAAAGCCATCCCATATGACAAATAGTATTTTTTAGAGAGGAAAAAATAAGTCAACATAATTAATTGATGGATAACATTGGAAAAAGCCCAAAAACCCATGCAGTGTGTAATACCTGAATACCTCCCACCTCCATGAAGAGGTAGGTTGGGGCTGTATTCTCGTCTCTCTTCTTTCAAGTCCTACTAGATCTTTATAATTTTGTTGCCTTTAATTTTGATTTTTTTTGGTGTGTCACTTTTTCTATCTACATTGCGGTAAGTCACTGTGTATATTGTTTTTGCAGTGCAAGCTAGAATGTCTTCAAGTACAGCCTGATAATGGATGTCTACTATCCAAGAATCAGTCTAGTTAATTTTGAAGTAGTTTATCACAGAAGGTTGGCCATCAAGTGATGAATGCTTTGGAACACTGCAACTCATAAAGGCTCCCTACTAAGGCAAACTACCATTCATGTCAGTAGAGGGGATATCCACTTACAAGAAACCACTAAATTCAAATTCTAAAGTAAGTAATAATTGAAATAATGTGTGGAATCACCAAAATATTTAACCCAGATGGCCTAAATGCTGTATTTAAAATCACTTTCCAAAGTATCACATGGTCAATAGTAACATAACAGTAAATAACAAGTCATTTCCTAGTGTGATGGTGCTTCTAAATCAATGTATTTCATTTAAAAGACACAAATTCAGGGCAGAGGAAAAGCAGTGACTTGCTTGAGCTCTCCCCCAAACCCCTCCAAATACCTATAAAAAGGGTTCTAAACAAATTCTAGAGCATCAGAACCCACAAAAAGACAGAGTGAAACAAATTTCCAGCCCAAGATAACCTGGATGGTTGATTGAAAAGGTCTATTGTGCTGGGCTGGGAGAGGAGCACAATTCAATGTGAGCTGTGCAAAGACCAGGCCTCAGCAAACCTGGAGGAGGCCTCAGGGGACTAAGTCATGGGCACCTGTGGCAGTTTTCAGACTTCTTAACCCACAAATGCCAAAGACAACTTAGAAGGTCAGTCAGAAAGGTCTGTTGGACCTTGGTGAGAAAGGAGCTCAGTCTGGGCTACAGTCGAGGTGTAGCCCCAGGGCAGCAGCTGCTTGCAGAGCTCTTGGCCCACAGACAGAGGGGTAATCAAGTGGCTGATCAGAGGGGATTGCAAGGATCTCTTTGCTGGCACTGAGGCAGGATTCTCTTGCTTTGCCTGTGCTTAAATTTGGGTCACAGTTCTGTGTGGCAGTCCTGGGGAGAGGAGGTATGCTGGAATGGTGGAGCTTGTAGTGGCAGCAAAGAGTCAATCCTCCTCATAGTTCCAAGGCAGAAAAGAGTACTTGTGGTCACTCATAGACCAGAGTACAGTCCAGGAAAGGAATAAACATCTTGCCCTTGATCATACCACCTTGGAAGAACAGAAAATATACATGTCCCTAGAAGTATCTCTAAAAACAGCTGCACAAAATCCCCAAAGCTTGGAACAGTACATTCTCAACACTGGAAGCAGACTCCTACCTTCACAGAGTTTAAAATTCAAATCATTGGCTGGGATCATGAGCAAACTTCGCAAAAAAGGCAGACCATAGAATCTTTCTTTGGTGACAAAGAAGATCAAAATATACAACCAGATGAAGACAATAAACTCAAAGCTCCTGCATCCAAAGCCTCCAAGAAAAATATAAAGTGGTCCCAGGCCATGGAAGAGCTCAAAAAGGATTTTGAGAAGCAAGTAAAAGAAGTAGAGGAAAAACTGTGAAGAGAAATGAGAGTGATGCAAGAAAATCATGAAAAACAAGTCAACAGCTTGCTAAAGGAGACCCAAAAAAATACTGAAGAAAATAACATCTTAAAAAATAGCCTAACCCAAATGGCAAAAGAGGTCCAAAAAAACAAATGAGGAGAAGAATGCCTTAAAAAGCAGAATTGGCCAAATGGAAAAGGAAGTCCAAAAGCTCAGTGAAGAAAATATTTTCTTAAAAATTAGAATGGAGCAAATGGAAGCTAATGACTTTATGAGAAATCAAAATATTGTAAAGCAAAACTAAAAGAATGAAAAAATAGAAGACAATGTGAAATATCTCATTGGAAAAATGAACTGGAAAATAGATCCAGGAGAGATAATTTAAAAATTATTGGACTACCTGGAAGCCATGATCAAAAAAAAGAGCCTAGACATCATCTTTCAAGATTATCAAGGAAAACTGTCCTGATATTCTAGAACTAGAGGGTAGAATAGAAATTGAAAGAATCTACCTCTCACCTCCTGAAAGAGATCCCCAAAGGAAAACCCCTAGGAATATTATAGACAAATTCCAGAGTTCCTAGGTCAAGGAGAAAATATTGCAAGCAGCGAGAAAGAAACAATTCAAGTAGGGTAGAAACACAATTAGAATTACACAAGATTTAGCAGCTTTTACATTAAGGGACCAGAGGGCTTGGAATATGATATTCTGGAGGGCAAAGGAGATAGGACTACAACCAAGAATCACCTACCCAGCAAAACTGAGTATAATCCTCAGGAGAAAAAATGGATATTCAGTGAAATAGAGGACTTTCAAGCGTTCTTGATGAAAACACCAGAGCTGAATAGAAAAATTGACTTTGAAATACAAGACTCAAAAGAAGCATGAAAAGGTAAATAGGAAAGAGAAATCATAAGGGACTTATTAAAGTTGAACTGTTTACATTCTTACATGGAAAGATAATATTTGTAACTCATGAGACTTTTGTCAGTATTTGGGTAGTTGGAGGAAAAAATATATGTATAAGTAGATAGATAGATAGATAGATAGATAGATAGATAGATAGATAGATAGATAGATAGATAGAGGGAACAGGGTGAGTTGAAGATGAAGGAGTGATACTAAAAAATAAAATTAAGAGGTGAGAGAGGATTATACTCAGAGAAGGAGAAAGGGAGAGGTAGAATGGGGTAAATTATCTCACATAAAACAGGCAAGAAAAAGCTTTTACAGTGGAGGGAAAGTAGGGGAAGGTAAGAGGGAATGAGTGAATCTTACTCTCATGGGATTTGGCCTAAGGAGGGAATAACAAACACACTCAACTGGGTATGGAAATCTATCTTATCCTACAAGAAAATAGGGGGGAAGGGGATAAGAGGAGGGGATGATAGAAAGGAGGGCAGATTCAGGGAAGGGATAATCATAATCAAACACTTCTGAGGAGTGACAGGGTTAAAAGAGAGAATAAATGGAGTGTGAGATAAGATGAAGGGAAATATAGTTTTTCACAACATGACTACTATCAAAGTGTTTTCCATGGCTACACATGTCTAACCTGTATCGAGTTGCTTGCCATCTCAATGAGGTTGGGTGGGGAATGAGGAAGGGAGAGAATTTGGAACCCCAAAGCTTTAAAAACAAGTGTTAAAAAATTGTTTTTACATGCAACTGGGAAATAAGATATACAGGCAATGGGGTATAGAAATCTATCCTATCCTACAGGAAAATAGAAAGAGAAGGGGATAAAAGCAGGGGAGGAGATAGATGGGAGGGCAGATTAGGGGAAGGGGTATTCAGAATGCACACTGTCTTGGGGTGGGGAAGGGGTGAGATGGGGAGAAAATTTGGAACTCAAAATCTTGTGGAAATGAGTGTTGAAAACTAAAAATAAATTAATTTTTAAAAAGACACAAATTCAATTTTATTCAACAAGTGTAGATTAAGCACCTACTATGTGCAAGTACCATACTGAGTACTGGAATAAATCAATTCCTGCCCTGGGAGAAACAACATGTATTTTTGTTGTTGTTCCATTGTTTTCAGTTGTGTCTGACTTTTAATGACCCAACTTGGAGTTTTCTTAGCAAAGATACTGATGTGGTTTGTCATTTCCTTTTCCAGCTCATTTTATAGATGAGGAAACTGAGGCAAACAGTGTTAAGTGACTTGCCCACGGTCACACAGCTAGGAAATGTATAAGACCATATTTGAACTCATGGAGATGAATCTTCCTGACTCCAGACCCAGCATTATATCTACTGCACTCTCTGCCCAAATATAAAACATCTACAAAGTCAACACAAAACACTTTCAGAGAGCAGGAGGAGTGCCAAAAACTTCAGGTGACAATCAATAAAGGCCTCTTATAGGAGGTGCCCCTTGAGTTGAACCTTAGAGGAAGCTATGCATTCTATAGGGCATAGGATCATAGGACTATACATAGATTTAGAGCTGAAGGGACTTTTTAGAGGTCAGTAAGTCCAATCCCCTCATTTTACAGAGGAAATGGTGGCCCAGAGATGTTAAGTGACTTGCCCAGAGTCACACAGCCAGTATCTGAAGCAGAATTTGAACCCATGTCAAGTCCAATACTCTATTCACTATTCCATGCTGCCATCAATAAGCACTTACTAAGCACCCGTTATATGCAAATGACTATGCCAAACATGTTTTGAAACCCATTTCATCCTTCTTAGCATAATAGAGAATTTACGCTAAGTGAATTATTAATTTCTTTAGTCATTTTTTGCTTTCATCTGTTTTTATGAGACATTGCTCAAAAGAAGTTAAGGTAGAAGAAAATGTCCTACTCCTTACAAAGGTGAGTCTGGAAGCTTTCAAAGGTAATTGTGACAAGAAGGAAATGCCAATTGCTACATGTAAGCAATGATTCCACAGCAGCTCTGGTTCTCTACGAACTTCCAATGCCTCCAATACATCATTACACACTCTCTCCTCAACCCCCTGAAGACATCTACCTCACCCCACCACCCCAGTTCATTGAAATTGCTCAGAGGTCAAAAGCAGCTTCTTAATCTGTAAATCCCTCCAGCATTTGACACCATTGACCACTGTTGACTCCAACTATCCAAACAGTTGTTGGAACTCTCTGTATCTCTGTCTCTGTCTCTTTGTCTCTGTCTCTGTCTCTCTGTCTCTTTCTCATTCCTCTCTCTTTCCTTTGCTGAGAAATATCTCTGTTCCTTCAATCAAAGAAGAAAGCCTATCAGAAAAAAAGAATTAACCACTTCAAAATACCTCTGGTACAAATCTGTTTCAAATTGATTTTCAATCAGCTTCTCAGTACATACCATCATGGTCATAACTTACAAATTCTTAGTATTGTACCAACGGAACTTTGGAATCCTACCCTCTGGCTACAACTTTCTGCCTCTCCACCTCTACCCTACCTCTACTCTAAACTTAGTCTTCATCCTCATCATGACTTTCAGGGTCTAGAACTATTTCTGTTACCCCATTTCATCTCACCAATTTTATCGCGTGGTTGGCCACTTTAATGTTTCATTAGGTACTTCCTAGAGTCCCTTGCCCCCTTGACATTTGCTGTTTCTGACCATCTGTTAGGTATCCCAAGGTAAACCACATCATTTGATTTAATAACTTGGACATCAGAGCTACCAAATAGCATCATAAAAAGTTCTCCAATCTAGCTGATTCCCACTGGGTGCAGCTAGATGCCAGGTGATGGTGACTAGGACTGTAAGTAATTGCCATTAAAAGACGGAAACTCTCAGGAATTAAACTGAATCAGATAAAGTCAGTTGCTTGGTACTCTCTGCATTTTGGCTTCCTGCTTTACTGGACCTCTCAGTCATGGATTCTTTCTTCACTACCTAGTTGGCTTACTCATTTCAGTCCCTTAGATTTTGGAACTCTGCATACAAAGTAAAGCCAAGCTGACCTAACTTATAGGTTTACACTGGCTCCCTCCCACCCTGACCCTCCCTCCTCTGCCTTAGCAAGGCAATTCTGTACATCCTCTTTGTATTTAGTGATCCTTTAAAGCCTAATACCAATAATACTTTCTTTTTGAAGCCATACCTGCTTTTCCCAGTCAGTAACAATTTATCCATTATTGGAATCCATGCAGGATTTTATACCTTTCTTATGTGCTATGATAATATAATTTTGCATTAAGAGTTTGCATATTTGCCATATCCCTAAACTCCACATGAGCAAGACTCAGGGATACTCTTTCCCTTCTTATGAAAGATAATAAATGAATTCAGTTGAATATGTAGGGTATACTTCTAATAATATTTTTCAACTAGATGAGGAAAAAATTGGAGAGTTGAGTGGAGAGCAAGTTGGGTCATTTTCCCTTGTTACCTGACTCCCACTTGAGTGGGAGAGGGAAAAAATGCTGTTGTTGAGTCCTTGCAATCATGTCTGACTTTCCATGACCCAATTTGGGGTCTTCTTAAGATACTGGAGTTATTTGCTATTTCCTTCTCCAGCTTACTTTACAGATGAGGAAACCAAGGCAAACAAGGTTAAGTGACTTGCCCAGGGTCACACAGCTAGTAAATGTGTGGAGCCAGATTATGGGAAAAAAAGAACTGGTTATTTTCTGGGAGAGGGAAAAATGAAATCTATGTTCTATTCATCTTTACCCCTAATATTTTAGCAATTTTGCATTTAACAAATAAATGTCTGCTAGGTGGCTTAACTGATGGAACGCTGAGCCCAGAGGCAGGAAAGCCTGAGTTCAAATGGATCAGCCACTCTGTACATAACACTGTGCCAAGATGAATGGAGTGATAAAGGGAAAAAAAATCAATACTCCCTAAAGTTTAAAGTATCATTCCACTCTGATACACATGCTGTGATCATGTGGTGATATATGCCATTTTGTTGAAGAGGCCTTATGGTATAGTGAACAGAGACCTGCCTTTAGAATCAGAGGACCTGGGTTCAACACTTGCCTCTGTCACTTATTATTGTGTGACCTTGGGCAAGTCACTTTAATCTCCTTGACTCACTTTCCCCATCTGTGAAAAGAAGGGGTTGGATTATAAGAACGAGAACCAGTATACACTCATTTCCTCTTCCAATCTGATCTAATGTTTAGGAATCTAAATTAATCTAATCATCTAAATTAATCTACATTTGGAAAGTATTCCAGCAATGGATGCTTCAGAAAGTATCTTGGGGTAGTATCTTCTTACATATTTAAAATCCACAAGCAGTTGCTCTGTCATTGTTAGATTTCATTAAGAGATATACAGAAGAATGGTGGCTTTTCTTGAGGAAAGATAATCTGTTGGTTGTCAATGAAAGAGATGTAACTGCTTATCTACTGTGTGTTCCCATTTGCCATTAGCAAAGAAATGACCTACTTGGGAGCCATGCTTTATAGTTCTCTTCACAAGTTAATGACCTAAATTATTGATCAGGTAAGAGGGAACACAACAGGATCACGGCAGCTGCCACTGTTTCTGTTAAGTAGCAGAGCCATCTGAAATGAATAGGAGATTTCTATAACCCACTTAGAGGCTGTGCCACCCTCAGAGCTTCCCAGTGGAAAAGGTTCAAGATTGATGTTACACGAATTTGAAATTTTTCAGAGTAGAAGAAATATCTATTGTATTTCAGTCCCACATTTGGGATTGTATATAATAAAGGACTGGGGTATCATTTTAGGGGGACAAGGATGGCTCTAGCTTCCATTACATCAGATTGACTAACATTGACTAAGAAAAGAAAAGCACTTAGCACCGTGCCTGGCACGTAGTAAGTGCTATATAAATGCACGTGCCCTTCCGTTTCTGAACCTTCTGGCATACACAAAACTTGGACACACACACACACACACGGACCCACACACACACACACACACACACACACACACACACACACACACGTTGTTGTTATTTCTCTCTTGTTCTCAATTCTTACCTAGCCCTTAGTCATTGAATGGGTGTTGCCTCAAATATACATATACACATATACAGATGCACAAATTATATATGTATATGTATGTAGATACATACATAGAGATCTCTCTCTATCTCTATCTCTATCTCTCTCACTACTTATCTATTGGGATCAGATAGAATATAAGTTCCTGAAAGGCAGAGATCGTTTAATTTTTGTCTTTTTTTCCCCTAGTGCTTAGTATAGTGCCTGGCACAAAGTAGGTGCTTGAAAAAATGCTTGTTGATTTATTGACTGATAGTTACTAAGGCCTAGAACAGAAGCATTACCTTTTTTTGTGGGGGAGTGAGTAGTTTCAGTAGGGAATTCCAAGTGAGAAAACTTCCTCTACATATACAAATAAGCAATTTTCCCACAACTTGGAGTCTTAAAGGATTGTTACTTTGGGCACTGATAGGTTAAGTGACTTGCCCAGGTGAGACCTGAACACAGATCTTCTTGACTTTGTTGAATGCTGAATCAGTGTTGAATTTTATTTAATGCTACTTATTATAGGATTGTGAACTTGTGGGCACTCAAAAACGAGAACAATTTTCTTATTGCCCTGACATTTGTTGTTCATACTTCATTGTGGAAGAGGACCAGTGACATCACAAAGGGTATGTCTTGACTTGCCTGTGAACTGGATTCAAGTGAGTCAGAGCTGCACAAAGTTGTCAACCTCACTCTCTCCTCCAGAGTTATCAACCTGACATTTATGTCTCAAGCAAAAGTATACCTTATAAGAGCTGAAAATGAATCTGACAGTTTAAAAGGAGTAAAATAAGATGCTTATATAGTAACTCTAGGGCACTGATTATTAATGAATTTAAACTCCATTCACAATTTCATATGACCCATAAATCCAAAGATAGTGGTGTCTTTAACAGATTTCCCCATGTAAGGGTGACGAAGGCTGCCTATGAATTACTGTTGGCTATCTCATTGCCAATCAAGAGAGTAACTTTTCAATTTAAGAGAGACAAGAAAGAAAAGATCAAAATAAGAAAAAGACCCTCATAGCTCAGGAACTGTTTTGCTGGTCTAATTCAGTCTTGCTCCCTGTATTAGGCATAATAGAAAGTCAATAAATCTTTGTTGCTTTGTTTACTGATACCCCCAAGGAACAGGAAGAAAAGCTAGTAACTACCGTCATAAATTAACTTTCAAATTTGTGGTTAAATGCCTCCGCATTTTTTTTCTTCTTTAGGGTAAAGAGAAGCCATAGATCATTAGAGCTTTAAAAAGACCTGAAGGAGAATCAGATTCAATCCTTTTATTTTGTAGATGAGGAAACTGGGACCCTGAGAGATGCAGGGTCCAAGGCCCCAGTCTTTGGAATCCCAGTTCATTACTCTTAAAGGTGTATGTAACATTTATTGTAGAATGGGGTGAGCCTGAACCATGTTACATTTTAAAATCCTTTGGAATATTTTTATAGTGAAAAAAAAGCTTATGGTGAGGAAGGGAGGGGGAACAGGAGGTTCAGGGTAGGAGGATATCAAAGACAAAATTTACTTACTTCATAACTTTTCCAAAGTAAAACTCTGCTTCTTGCATATCTGTAGAATCTGGGCTGGCAAACGCCATTCTAGAGATCCAGGGAGAAGTCATACTGTGTTGCATTGCTTGTACCCTCCCAGAAGTGAAAGAACACAACAATCTTCCTAACCCATATTAAGTTCACATTTTTCTCACTTGCAAAAGGAATTAGACCAAAAAAAGATGGGTGAGAGAGTAAGGTGACCTTGGAGATGGGGAGATAGCAAAATAAATCTCTTTACCACGTCCTCAAGTAACTTCATTTTTAAATGGGTATAGGAGGTAAGGGGAAGCCATCTTAAATTCAAACACGAATACCAACCAGGGGCAAAAAAGTGGAAAACCACTTTTTTTCTAACTTAGTCACAAGCGGGGTAAAAGGTATTCTTGATTACTGTCATTTCTCTTAATATGTGAAAAATCTTGTAGTCTTTTCTAGCTTAGAGAATTATAGTGTGATTTGGGACAATAGTCAACAGCATCACATGTTGTAGAAGGATCAAGGAGAAAAGACAGTTTGGTCATTTTAATTGGTGACCTTAAACTGTTGGCTCAAATGTCAGATTTGAGGGGGGGGGAAGGAAGTGGAGACAAGTGCAGATTGATCTTTCCTAATATTCAGCAGTTAAGGCAAGGAGAAAAATAGAATGATCACTCAAAGGGATGGCAGTGAAGGGACGAAGTTTTTGTTTTTGTTTTGTTTTGTTTCTGTTGTTGCTTTTTAGGACAGAGGATACCTGAGTATGTTTGTAGGGGAGGAACTAGGAGATAAGAAAAAAGTGAAGAGGAAAAGAGGAAGGGGTAGGGAATGATTGACCAGCCTCGGTTACATGTTGGTATACACATTTAGTTTCAGCTCAGCAGCCATTAAAAAAAAAAAAAAAAAAACTTTTCATCTGCACACAGTAGGTGAACAGAAAACTGTCAGAGGACGTCTGTGCATGCTGGGAGGTGAGGGAAGGACTCCTCCATTACACATACCCAGAATCATAGGAGAAATATTGCACTTGTATTGTTTAATCCACCAGAAAAGGTAAATCTGTGTATGGTCTAAGGACTTAGCCCTCACTCATTATGCCTAAAATAGCACCTTGAACATAATGGGCAGCTAATAACTTTGTACAGAATGAAATGAAATTGAACAAATATCTGTTGAATTGAAATTGGAAGGAGATTTTCAGCCCTATGCTGTTCAACATTTCTATAAATGATTTACAGAAAGGAATAGATGACATGTTTTATTAGATTTAAAGGTGACATGAAGCTGGTGGCGTGGGAAGGAGAAGGAAATATCACATACAATGGATAACTGCGTTGAGGTCCCAAAAGATCTTGGCATGCTAGGACAATGGACCAAATCTGCTAAGATGAAATTTTATAAGGATAAATTGAAAGTAAAATTCAACTAAACTAGAAGTTGTTGACAGCTACTTCCTTAAAGGCTGCTGAAGCAGGAACATTTGGGGAATGGTGATTTCTGAGACTTAAAATATTGAGAAGCTGTAAGACAAACAAATTCCAAATATTCGGTTTTCCTTTGAAAGATGTTCTGGTCCTGTGATATAAGATTCAGGATCAATAATTGAAGCTTCCTGTAGTGGGAATGAGATACACTAATGTACTTTCCATGAGATATTGATTCTGAATAAAATTCGTGATCTAGAAAGTTGTATCTTGTTTTTCATTTTGCCCACCAACCAAACATTTCCAATTTGATTATAACCCTTCTTAAGGTAACAACAACAACAGTGATGATAATAATAAAGCACCTACTGTGTGCCAGGCATTGTACTAAGCACTTTATAAATATTATCTCATTTTATCCTCAAAACAATCTTGGGCAGTAGATGTTATTGTGAGCCCCATCTTACAGATGAAGAAACTGAAGTAAGAAGAAGTAAAGTGACTTGCCCAGAGTCACACAGCTAATAAGTATCTGAGGTTAGATTTGAATTCAGGTCATCTTGACTCTAGGCCCAGCATTCTATCCACTGCACTCACCTGGCTGCTACCTATGTAAAAACCTGATATTGTAAAAATTATAGTGGGAACAGCACCAGGCACTTTGATGGGATTTCTTGAAACTTAAAAACGTGCATCCCATGATTCTGTAGTGTTTTTGCTGAAAATGTTGTCTAAATTGCTCATTTTTAAGCTCTACTTATTGGAGGATTTTTTTTTCCCTCTGAGAACATGCCTGAGTTGAACCAGTATGTCTGCTTTCCAATGCCACATTTGTGGAATGCATTTATAATATAAAGAAAGTAATATCCACAATTGTAAGACCTTTTTTTTTTCCCCAGAAGGAATATATATACAAAGAGAAAGATGGGTATAAAAAGCAGATTAAACATAAGCATTTACTTAAGGAATACCTCTATAAATGTTTAATATTGCCCTCAAATTGACTGCAGAAAATAGCCAAAATGAATCACTGACTAGAATTACATTAGGACAGTGGTTTTCAAACTTTTGGAAGAGGAGACTTTTCCTTTTAAACAAAACTTGTGCTGAGCCTAGGCAGTAAAATCTTATGCAATGATTTTTGTTTAATGCTTATTACTAATGGTACCAAACAAAAAAAAGCTGATTAAAAGAAAAAAAAGTCCCTTGATTTTTCCAGTTCCATTACCTTTCTTATAAAAAAGAATGTGGGGGGCAGCTAGGTGGTGCAGTGCATAGAGCACTGGCCCAGAAATCAGGAGGACCTGAGTTCAAATCCAGCCTCAGACCAAACACTTGACACTTGCTAGCTGTGTGACCCTGCTAGTAAGTGTCAAGTGTCTGAGGCCAGATTTGAACTCAGGTCCTTCTGACTCCAAGGCCGGAGCTCTATCCACTGTGCCACCTAGCTGCCCCTCTTCATTTCGTTATTAATTATAATAGGAGAGGAGGTCTAAGAATCTCAAATCCATCAAGCATTTATTAAGCATCTACTCTCATGCTGGTACTGGGGAAACAAAATAAAAAAAAAGAAAAGGAAAAAGAACCAATCCCTGCCCTCAAGAAGCTTACATTCTATTCTTTATAATATGCAAACAATATGCAATCTCACACATGATGATTTGAGGAGAAAAAGAGCCACAACGACTAAGAGAATAAAGAAAAACTTCCCATAGGAGGTGGGTGATGCATAAACTGAATCTTTTAGGAAGCTAGAATTGCTAAGAGGCAGCATTGAGGAGGGAGTGCATTCCAGGCATGAGTGATAATTTGTGCAGCCCCCCAAAAGCAGAAGATAGAATAAGTAGGGGGGAGTAGGCTAGTTTGCATGAAACATAAAGCACACAAACGAGAGGAATATGAAATTTCAGTCATTTTTCCTTCTTAGTAAATCCATTGCGTCAGATTCATATGAGAAGTGGAATTATGTAGTGAAAATAGAAGAGATGATTGACTGTGTCATTAGACAAATCGAGTAACCTAAGTTTCAGTATTATCTTGTGTAAAATGGGGACAATATTAGTACCTAACTTACAAAGTTATTGTGAGAATCAAATGAGATAATTGCAGGATGTTATATAAATAGCAACTATTATTAGCAATACAGGAGAAAGAATGGGGATAGATTATACCTTTCTCTCTCCTCCCTCTTTATGTTTCTGTATATATATACATATTTATACATATATATGTTTACATACATATGTCTATGTACACGCACACACATATATTTACATACCACAATTTATCTGGATCAGAATGGAATTGAAGAATAGGAATAGGATTGGTCACCCTTTTCACTCGAGGGTCTACCATATGGAAATATTGGCAACAGTTAATGATTAGGGTATCTATCAGAGTCTAAGAGTATTCCTTGCCTCTAGATTTCCTCTTGAATTTAAAGGGTCTTGTGGGTATGATTGCCATATTTCCTGAATGAAAAATTGGGATGTAGCTAGACTGGATTTTTTTCCCTGATTTTTGAATGCAACAAAATGTTAAAAGTTAGTACTGTCCTGGAAAATCACAGATGGATGGAATGCCAAAAGAGGAAAAATAGAAAGGCAGAAAGGAATATAGAATAACTTACCAAGAAAATGGTGGAGAGTTCAGAACAGAGAAGAGGGCAGCTAGGTGGCTCAGTGGATAGAATACTGGACCCAGAGTCCTAATGACCTGAGTTCAAATCCAACATCAGACACTTACTTTGTGACCCTGGTTGTTGTTGTTGTTGTTATTGTTGTTTGTCTGTCATTCTCAAAAAGGACCATGACATCAAGAAGGTGAGGACATGACTTGCAAGTGAAATGGATTGAAGTGAGGGAGGGCTGTGCAATGTCACCAGCCTCACTTTGTCTTCCAGAGCCATCTGGGTCCAGTGGCAAGATATAGATCAAGATGACTAGAGATGGCCCTGGATACAGTGGGAGACCTTGGCCTTTTTAAGCTAAGGTCCTTAACAGGACTCAGTTTTACTGAGTCACTTAACCTCTGTTTGCCTTAATCCACTGGAGAAGGAAATGGCAAACCTCTCCAATACCTTTTCCAAGAAAACCTCAAGGACAGTATTGGGGTGCTGTCATCCATGGAGATCAGACATGGCTCAAAAACAACAACAATAAACAAACAAGATGGACTTCATGGAAGGGGTTGAGGACTTGGGGAATAGCCAAAGGCAAAGGAAAATAGTAGGAATCCAGCTGAGGCAACAAAGGATGAAAAAAAAAAAGAATAGCAAATGGCAGGCTGGGATTACAACTCAAGTCTGGTGACTGAGTTCCATGCTCTTTCTATAGTACCACACTGCCTCTCTCTCACTCATAAGGTTGGGGTTCTTGGTGTCAGGAAAGCCAGAGTTCAAATCCCACCTCAGATATTTACTAGCTGTGTGTCCCTAGGCAAATCACTCAGTCTCCTGATCTGTTAAATGGGGATAATAATAACGTCTACCTCCCATGGCTGTTGTGAAGATCAAATGAGAAGATATCTGTAAAATGCTTTGCAAACCTCAAAATGGTATATAAATATTAGATATTATCATTAGCTATCATTTTATACTGTATTAAGATTTTCAGAATACTTTACATACAATGTCTCATATCAACCTCATAACAACCCTCTGAGGAAAGGGGAGGGGAGAGGAATTGAGAGCGTTGGGAAGGGGGGAGGAGAAAAGGGAAGGGAAAGGGAATAAGCATTTATATAGCTCCTACTATCTTCCAGGAACTGTATGAAGCACTTTATAAATATTATCTCATTGGATCCTCACAACCACTCTATAAGATAGGTGCTGCTATGATTTCCATTTTACAATTGAAGAAACTGAGCAAAAGAGAGGTTAAGGGACTTGTCAAGGGTCACACAGTTAATAAGTGTCTGAGGGTGGACTCGAACTCAGGTCTTTGTGACTCCAGATCCAGTGCTCTATCCACAGTAACACTTAGTTTATGTCTTTGAGGTAGATATTAAAGATATCATTACAGTTATCCCTTCCATATTACAGGGGTTAGGGGCACAATGCCCCTGCAATCTGGAAAATCTACATAAAAATTTTTGGCCCTCCCTTCTTACCATAGAAGAAGTGTGAATTTTTTCTTTACCTTCTTGTAAAATTTGCATGAAGTATTTGGTCATAGGCTCTGTGTAGTCTACTGGCTTTTGTGTGTTGTTTACAACTTCTGCAAAACTCCCCAGAAATTCCCATTTAATTTCTTATGCCACACGTGATATATCAAAACAGTGACTCGGAAGGTTGTGATATGGAAGGGATAATTCGGGGGGGGGGGTTGGTGGAAGGAGGAACCTGGAGTGGCTTTAACACCACCGACTCCCCACCCCTGGGATCACTATTCATTCTACAGATGTAGAAGCTGAGGATCAAATCAGTAAAATGATTTATGCATGGTTAAACAACTAGAACATGTCAAAAGACAGAGTTTGTACCCAAATCTTTCTTCTCACTCCAAATCTAGCAATCTCTCCATAATGCTTTCTCCTCTTTTTGATTTATTCCCTGTCAACATTGTGATACCCTAGTCTTTTTTACCCAGAAAACTATTCTAATTTATGAGTTATGTGCTGTCATTCTCACATTTTAAAATTTGAAACTACAAAAAAAGTGTCAGTATTGATGTTTTCATCATGTTGACAGCTTTAAAAATTTGGCTGTAGGTGAACATTGACCTTAATTTGGTAAGTAATATAGAAAAGCAAGTTTTTCATCCCTGAAGTCAACTATTTTTAAGAGTATTCTGAAACCGAATTACAGAAAAGGGGAAAACAGATTCTGATGGCACACACTCAGCCCTGTGATGCCTTGGGCAACTGCCATTATTCTTTGGTGCCACCCTGCTTTAATTGCCCATCCAAAGTGTCAAAGACAGATGGCAGTGATTCATTAGTGCCACCAGAGTGGTATTTAACTTGTGGGGCTTTGAGCCTGAACTCCATCCAACGTTAACTTGGGGTGGGAGAGAGAACCAAACAAGCATTTAATCAGATGACTGGTAATTGATCACCAACACAAACTATTTCTCTGTTTTCTAGATTGGTGCAGATTAAGATTTGTTGAGTCAGTCTTAGAAGACACAAGCCATCAGCCTGAATGGAGCATCCTGATACTGTCTTTTCTGTAAGGGAGGAGGAATTCACCCATCCATGCTCCCCAGGTATGGCCCCCATTTCTGAGTCTTGTCAATTAGTATTTAAATCTACAGTAGTCATACTCCCGTAGACTGTCCTACCTTCTGAGCAAAAAATTGTCAGTCAGGAAAGTCAGAAACAGAGAGACATGTTTTAGTGAAATGAGCCTTTTATCAAATGATCAATAGCTCGTTTATCCCCACCCTATGCCTACACTAATACAGCTTGTCTCGATGGAATTTGTATTAAGTTCAAAGAAAAAATATTTACTAAGCAGGCACTAGTCAAGACAAAAATGAAAGCAACCCCTGTCCTGAAGGACTTTACATTCTAATAGGGGATGCTATTTGTAAACGGGTAAGGAAATACTAAAAATTTATAAACAAAAAAGTAATTATGCGAGAGAGGGTGACTCTCTTTTCTTCAGGTTTCCATGACGCTGCTCTATTCTGGTTCTCCCCTGGCTTATTGACTATTTCTTCTTAGTTTGCTTTGCTAGATCATCATCCGGGCCATGCCCACCAATGGTGGCTGTGTCTCCAGAGTTGTGTCTTGGACTCTCTTTTCTTCTCACTCTATGCCAGGCTTGTGCAACAGTCAGCCCACACCAAAGGATTTCAGGCGGCCCAAGAAAAATGGAGGGTCACCACTGCGCACTCTCTTCTGCTTGTCACGCGGCCCACGGCAACGAACCATCGTCAGTCTATCCCTAGTCTAACCTATCTGCAGCCCAAAGAAGTTTATCCTATTTTAATTTTGGCCCCTACCTACTGCCCGGCAATATAGATCTGCTCTACACTGTTTGTCTTGGCGGTCTGATCAGTTCCCAACAATTCAATTATTATTTCTATGCTGATGATTCTCAGATCTACTTATTTAGCAACTGCCAACATTGCGTTTCCAATTGCCTGCTAGACATCTCAAACTGGAAATTCCATAAGCATCTTAAACTCAACATGTCCAAAAGTGAACTTTTCTTTCTCCCTTAAATGGTCTTCCCTTCTGAACTTCCTTTTAATGTGAAGGGCGTCACCATCTTCCTACTCACTCGGGGCTGCAACCTGGTTGTCATCTCCGACTCTGAACTCTCATCTCTTGTATCTAATCTATTGGCAAGTCCTATTGATTTTACCATCATCTCTATCATTTACCTTTATTTTACCTAATATCTCATATGTGTCCCCTTCTCTCCTCTAACATTGCCACTGCCCTGCTACAGGCCTCCATCACCTCATACCTGGACTATTGTGATAGGCTACTAACTGATCTCCCTACCTCAAGTATCTCCACACCCCAATCCATTCTCCACTCAGCTGGCAAAAATACTCCTCCTCCTCCTCCTCCTCCTCCTCTTTCTCCTCCTCCTCCTACTGCTATTACTACTACTGCTATTGCTACTAATACTACTACTATTACTAGCATTTATATAGCTCTTTTAAGTTTGTACAGTGCTTTTATATCTGTATATATAAAACATACATATATACATATATGGTATTTTATGTATATATGTATACTTATTTACATACATAGATAAATCACTATACAAACTTAAAAGAGCATGGTATAATACAGTACATAAAATATATATAGTATAAAGTATGTAGTATATATAAAAGAGTATAGTATAAATGCTAGTATATATGTATACATATGCGTGTGTATGTATCCTTACAATACTTGAAGGTGAGTACTATTATCTTCATTTTACAGATGAAGAAACTGAGGTAGACAGAAGGCAAGTGACTTGCATAGGGCCACATGACTAGAAAGTGTTTGAGGCTAGATTTGAACTCAAGTCTTCCTTACTCCATGACCACACTATATCCAATGTATCGCATAGTTGCCCTTCTGCTAGAAAGGGAGGGAGGCTTGAATACCTCATGAGATCAAATAAGAAATTTGTTAAATGCTTAGCACAATGCTTGGCATATAGTAGGTGCTTAATAAGTATTTATTTTCTTCCTTCTTCTCCCTCTGGGTCATAAAGGTTGCTCCTGACTTTATTCCCTGGTGGCTTCTTTTGAGAATTTTTGGGTGCTGCTTTAACAGTCTATTTCATTTCAGTGATCCTTTAGAAAATGCCTACTCTACAGAGAGGATTCTTTCGGTGTTAAACTTATTAAACCTAATAGCATATGATATTACAGAATCTTGAAATGCCTCGGAGTTGCCATGACATATAATTTGCAATCATGTTGACATGTAGTTTACTTGAAATTTTTTTTCAGTGTTTTCACTGGTAAGAATGTTACTTTATCCTCACATCAACCCAGCAAATCATCATTTTTTTTTAATAGATGGAGAAATTAGAAGAACAGTGCATAATCGGTGCCTGGGTATAAAAGATAATCAGACAAAACGTTTGGAAGGGCTGTATTCACCTCATTAGTGAGGAAAAGATCAGAAATTACCAGCACTTGAAAGCAAAACAAAGTCTGCCTTTGTCACTGTTATGGCAATTATCACAATCATAACTAGCATTTATATATATGTATGTGTGCGTGTGTGTGTGTGTGTGTACATATATGTATATGTACATATAATGCTTTAAAGTTTATCTATACCATCTCATTCTAGTTCTGGATCAGGGAAAGTATATTTCTTAGGCTTTTTCTTTTAATTCTTCCAAACATTTACCAGTAAAAAATCCTGTGGGACACCTCTAATTGAAACCCTGGCAGTCTCACTAATGAAATCGGCCCCTGAGTTGAAGTGAATGATTGCTAAATCATTTACTCTGACCTTTTTCTTCTCTGTTTATCTAATTTGCTATCCTTCTTCTAAACACATGGAGGCATTCGTACAGTCAGATGAAATAGACTACATCTAATTTGTCTGTCCTGATATAAACTTTTGGAGATAGAGTTGATTTAATAGAGAACTGTTAGGGGGTGTTGAGTCACAATATTCAGAATCTTTGGAAAACCAAGCATCAGAGATGTTCAGGGGTCCAGATTCTGACAATGAAGTTTCTAGTTGGCAGGAGCTGATGGTGTCAGGGAAATTTTATTGAGTCTTCTACAGAAGCTAATCCAAATTTCTCCTCAAGCCTCCCACCACCTCTCCTTCACCTCTCTTTTCAGCTGAAGACCTTGCCTCTTATTTTACTGAGCAAATTGAGACCATTCTATGTGAGCGCCCTCTTTTCCTGTTCTCTTCCTATCAAAACTCATTGATACCATCTCCCCTAAATGGTAAGGGTAGTACCTCTCCATGTGTGTTACTTGCATTGGTCCTAGCCTACTAGTACTTCTTCAAGTTGCAGAGGGTGTTGTGGGTCTGGGCTTCTTGATTGTAGCCTATAGCCTATTAACAGCCAGTGGACACAATTAGCTCTTGGCAAAACCATTGAGTAAGATAGCATAGTAAAAATAACTGAAACATTCACACACACACACACACACACACACACACACACACACACACACAGAGCATAGTCTTCTACAAATGCAGCATTTGTGGGAAGAATGAGTTCAGACTTAGAGTATAATGGTAGTGAGACACACATATGGGGAATACACAGGGTCATGGTAACTCATACCTCCAGGACTACAGTACCTCAATCTTTTTTTCTCCTTTTTTCCCTTTTGGCAAAGCATCTCTTCTGTGTAGTAGGATCTACTCCTCTCCACAATTTGACTCTAAATTGTCAGGACTAACTCTTTCTTGACTCCATAGATGACATTCTTCTTTTCTTTTTTTTTTTTGCCAGTGGTCCTGCTTCTTGAAGCCACTTTCATCTCCAGGTGTCTGCCTCTCTCTATGTGTGTCTGTTAGGAGTATGTGTATCTTGTACTATATTTTAGCTGTCCAAAACTGACCCTCCAGCTGCTAGATGAAGTCTTTCTTTCTGGGCAAGTGATTTCATTGCTAGATGCTATGATCAATGAGGAGGGTAAAGAAGAGAGAAATCTTTTTTCTACATACTCCTAACTCCCATCGCAGAACAATTACCTCTAAAAGGCCAAGTTCTTCCTCAACTGAACTTTCTCATTCAGATTAGAAATACAATAGAACCAATGGACAAAGATGATGCTTACAAATACGTTGGACTTTTCCAGGCAAGACACATCAGGCATAAAGCCATCAAGCAGACAGTTATGGCTGTGTATATCAAGAGACTAAATGACATCCTGAAGTCACAGCTCAATAGGAAGAATAGAAGATCACTGATTTAAAATTGCATGTGACCTTTGAGTCCGACTCCTTCATTTCTGACAAATGAGGAAACTGAAGCTGAGAGAGTTAAGTGATTTTCTCAGGGTCTAACAACTAATAAGTGTCTGAGACAGAATTTGAACTCAGGTCTTCCTGATTTTAACTTTAACAATCTATCCACTGTACCATCTAGTTGTTAGAATAATTAACATGTTTTAGTACCAGTCTTAACATACACTTTTGGACCATTAAAATGGATGACAATAGATTTGAAAGTGTCCCAAAACCTTACAATATTTAGGAAACACAGGGTCCATCACTCCAAGCGGCTATAAAGAGATTAATACTTCCTCATAAAAAAGATCTGGTAGATGTTCTCAGATTATATTATAAACAAATTGACAACTTAGAAACTGACAAACTTATAGAAATCTGGAATAAGCAAATTCTACTTTATAGAGTTTTAGCCAAAGCTAATAATAGGTATATGCTTCTGGACTTGAATGTAACCAGTATTGGTTTACCTCTGTATGTAGTCTGTGATATAGCTAAAACACAACAGTGCAATCTCAAAACCCTCCATGGGTGACACCCACATGGACTTAGCAAACAATACATCCCAAAGAAAAGTTGGATAAATGATTGAATTGTGCAAACTTTTTTTTAATAAAAATTAAAAGATTTGTGATAGCCATATGAGATGAGATCATTGCTAGCAGAAATTACGAGATGATCCTTAATTAGCCTGGACATCTTAATTGATATAGATTTTAGAAGAAAACTAAAACTATTGCAACACATACATTTCAACTTTTAACACTTTCATGTTTACACAATACCTAAAAAGACATAATCAGAGAGTCAGAATTGTCTGCTGGATGTTTACTATCTTGCATAAACTAATGGATGATATATCCCCATACTAGAAATACAAGTTCCAAAATACCCTTGTGAATTCAGGAAATAAACTGTATTGGAATTTTTAATCTCCAAACTACATGGGACAAAATGCTCTGAAAGCATAGAGCCCTTAGGGAAGAAATCAAAGCCATTTGGGAACATAATAAAGTACCCACTGTCTTGTCTACTTCTGCAGTTGTCCCTGAGATGATTTCTGTGAACCTACAGAAGGTAGGCTGATATCTTTATTTAATTGCCCAAAAAGTCATTTTATTTATCTATGCAACAGCCCATAGGACATTAAGGATAAAAGAGCCATAGTTGGATATGACTTGTCCCAATTTCTATCTGAATTCCATTGAATATGAGAATTAGAAGAATAATAACTAATATTTATATAAGTTTTTTTAAGTTTACAAAGACTCTGCCCATTACCACATTTAAGCTTCACAACAATCCTCCGAATTGAGTATTACAAGTATTAGTAGCTCCATTGTACAAATGAAGAAATTAAGACCAAGAGAGGTTGTAACTTAATTAGGTTCTCACAGTGTCTGAGACAGAATTTGAACTCAGATCTCTCTATGAGAGACACTATCCCTAGAGATCTACCCATGATGTCACATTGATAGAAAGGAAGAAATAAGCCTTTATTAAGTGCTAAGTACTTTACAAATATTATCTCATTTAATCCTCATAACTCTTCAGTGTAGGTGCTATTATTATCTCCATTTTAGAATCAAAGAAACCAAAGCAGAAAGAGGTTAAGTGATTTGCCCAGGGGTCATACAAAACTAGTAAGTGTCTGAGGCAGGATTTGAACTCTGGGCTTCCTGACTTCAAGTCTAACACTCTATTCATTATAGTATTTAATTGCCCTAATAGAATGGAAACTCATCAAGGGCAGGGACTACTGTCTTTGTATCCTTGTTGCAAAACATAGTGTCTGACACATATCGCATACTCAATAAATGGTTTTGATGGATTAATTCATATGCCCATTCTGCCACTTCTTAGCTTTAGTTTCTCATCTATAAAATGGGGACAATAATGTATAGTTGTGAGATTGAAAGGCACTTATAGTATAAGCCTAACAGCACTTTGTACATGTAATGAAGGGCCATAGCAACTCATGAACCGTTCTACTAAGCCAAGAAGGACAATATGACCTGTGTTAGCTGAGGAAGCGCCACATTGATGAAATCATACATCCTTTAATTGAATTAATACTCAGAGGCTCCAATAAGTTGGTGATATCCTCACTCTGGATCATCACAGTGATAGGGTTCATGACACATTCGTGAGTGTTAGTATTATGTGACTCTTATCCATGGTTCCCATGAGTTGATCACAAGATGGCCCACTCTATGTGCTAGGAGTCTTACTCACTTTCTCCCAACATAATAGGGATGCACATGGGCTATCCATCAGTTATTCTTTCCTCTTGCCATGTGACCAGCCTGTTATCTTTTTGATCATACATTTCTGATGACATCCTTTACTTTATTAAATTAATTCAATTAAATATTGTTATCATTAGGCCAATGGCTACTATTTTGTAATAGTTATTAAATATTGTTTAAAAGTCCTTTATCTTCTGTAATCTCTTTAAAGATTGTGGCTTACAGTTGCCATTTGTAAAGAAATAGGCCACAGCTGGAGATACCACCTGGCATGGTCTGTGGTTTAGTTTCTCACTGAAATTCTCTCCCTATGCGTCAGGGTTGTCTGGATTTACTATGCTGTCCCCTTTGAGTTTAATTCAAAAACAATTTTAATGCATGTCTAATCCTAAAGATACAAAAAGCTCTGAATTCAAACTATATGTCATCCAGAATCCTGCGCAATATACTGATTTTTATAGCAGAAATGCTTTATGTAGGTTACAGGAACTTTTAGTAACCATATCCATATTTCTTGTTGATGAATATGTTTCTCTAAATGATCAGTATTTTTAACTACATGTTGTTTGAGGTCTTTCTTTCAAGACATTATGAACGTGTCAAAAAAAAACTATTCAGGAAATTTCTATCCACCTTGTCTGCCCATCAAGCAGCTGCTGGGGATAACACTATGTTGACAGTAATGGTTTGGGGCTTCCCGTCTAGCTTACAGCAGAGTGGCTGGGGAAAAATGACATCCCAAGTTCTCTAGACCAGTGGTGTGAAACTCAGAAACAGAGGCCAAAAAACTCTACATAAGTGTCCCCACATGCTGCATATTGACTTAGTTTTAAAATATAATATTATCTATGCTTTATTGCATTTTTATTAATTTTGTTAAATATTTCCCAATTACATTTTAATCTGGTTCAGGCCACACTAAGGAGTGTTTGTGGGCCACATGTAGACCATGTGTTTGACATCTCTGCTCCACACTGTCTTCTCAATACTTCTCAGCTCCATCTCCTCTTCTTCATTCCCACTGCAGCATCCTAATTCAGTTCCTTTTCCCTTTGGTTATTATAAGTCTCCCAACTAGTCTTCTCACTTTCAAACTTCTTTCATGTTGCATCCTATGCCTGGAATGGACTTTCTCCCTGTCTTCATGTCTTAAAGCAACTTTAGTTCTCAGGTACCACCTACTCCACAAAGCCTTCCCTGAATCCACTTCCCTCTTCAAATTTCCCATGGAATTTCTCTGCTTTGTACTTACTTCACTATTCTTTGTATCATAGTTTTGAATGTGTTCTTCTTTCTTCTCATTAGATGATAAGCTAACCAAGAACCTGGTCCTCATAATAGATGTGTATTATCAACATCTCCTATGGGATGTTAAATATAGTAAATGTTAAAAAAAAATCAATTGACAGATAGGAAGACTTTAAGGAATGGGAAAAGTAAACCCCACAATTTACTTAGCCAGGTGCCCTCTTCCAAAAGACATCATCTATTTCCCCTTTCTGTTGAGCCATAATGTTGGACAATGCTTGCCCATGGCAGAAGAGGGGAAGAGATCATTCTCCATTCTACCTTTCTTCCCCCATAGAAACCTGCTGCAGTAAATCTGCAGGAAAAATCAGGATCCCTCCACTTATTATTGCTTTGATTATTATTTGCAATTTTTGCTGCTCTGAACTGTTAGGAAGCTAAAACCACTACATACACACTCATATTATAACACCTTTGCTGCTCCAGGTTTCATGCAATTAATCAATCAACATTTATTGAGCACTTACCACGTGCCAAGAACTGTGTTAAATGCTGGGAATATCAAGAATCAAAAGACAACCCCTGCTCCCAAGGACCTCACAATCTAATGGAATGTTTTAATTTATTTATACTGTTGGCTTAGAGCCAGTTGGGAAAGAAGCGATAGTGAAGTTGGAATTGGAAGAGAAAGAGGGTGGGACTTTAGGCCCTAGTTCATGGATGACTGAGACTTGATTTGATGGGTATAATTTTGTGATGACATGCAGATTAGCACTATACCAACGGGGTTTTTATCAGAATTAAAATTTCAAATAAACATCTGTCTCCCATATTACAACCTGGATTCTTATAACCAAATACTCTCAGTCAAGATGTTTACTGCCTTATGGGCAAAGCTCCATCCTCAGAAAATAAGCACCATTAATATCACTAATGGAGAAATAATAGGTTTTTTAAGAAACAAAACTGATGCTCCAGCTGAAATAATTTCCATTTCAATGGCAAAAGCCCTTAAAATTTAGATACCATGTCATTATAGACTATGGTTTGGACCTAGCATCAGGAAGAATTGGGTTAAAATCCTACCTCAGACAATCACTAGCTAGGTAACTCTGGAAAAGTCACAGTCTCCTTTAATCTCATATTCTTCATCTGTGAAATAAGATAAAAATAGCACCTACCTCACAGGAACCTGGTCACAGTTCCAGGGCAGAAAAGAGTGCTTGTACTGCTTCACAGACCAGAGCACAGGCCAGGAGGACAGTGACCACTCCCCTCCTTAGATAATACCACCTTGGAAGAACTGAAAACTTAGACACCCTCCAGAACTAGCTCTGAAAACAATAGTTCACAAAACTTGAAGCTTGGGATAGTGTCCACTCCATCCCGGGAACAGAGCCCAATTTTAACATGAAATTAAAAGTCAAGAAATAGGCTGTCAAATGAGCAAATAGCAAAAACAAACAAACAAACAAACAAAAAAACATTACCATAGAAAGTTACTATGGTTACAGGGAAGAACAAGACACAAACTCAGAAGAAGATAACAAAGTTAAAACAGCTACTCTAAATCCTAAAAGAAAAAATGTGAATTGATCTCAGACCCAAAAAGAATCCCTGGAAGAGCTCAAAAAGGGTTTTAAAAATCAAATAAGAGAGGTAGAGGAAATGTTAGGGGAAAAAATGAAAGCTATGCAAAAAAAAAAAGTCATGAAAAAATCAACAACTTAGTAAAGAAGACACACAAAAAACTTGAATAAAAATACAGAATAGGACAAATGGTAAAAGAAGAATGAAAATCCATGGAAAAGAAGAATTTCTTAAAAAGCAGAATTGGACAAATAGAAAAGTAGGTGCAAAAGCTCACTGAAGAAAATAACTACTTAAAAATTAGAATTGGGCAAGTGGAAGCTAATGACTCAATAAGACATCAAGAAACAATAAAACAAAATCAGCAGAATGAAAAAATAGAAGAAAATGTGAAACATCTCTTTGGAAAAACAACTGAACTGGAAAATAGGTTGAAGAGAGATAATTTAGGAATTTCTGGGCAACCTGAAAGCCATCATCATAAAAGAAAAGATCCTGGACATCATATTTCAAGAAATTATCAAGGAAAACTACTCTGAAATCCTAGAACCAGAGGGTAAGATAGAAATTGAAAGAATCTACCAATCATCTCCTGAAAGAGATCCCAAAATAAGAACTCCTAGGAATATTATAGTCATATTCCAGAGTTTCCAGACCAAGGAGAAAAGATTGCAAGCAGCCAGAAAAAAAAAGTAATTAAAATATCATGGAGCCACAGGCAGAATCACACAGGATTTAACAGTTTTCTGTATTAAAGGATTGGAGGGCTTGGAATATGATATTCTGGAGGGCTTGAAATATGATATTTTGGAGGGCAAATTAGCTAGGTTTACAACCAACAATCACCTACCAAGGAAAACTGAGTATAATCCTTCAGGAGAAAAAAAATGGATATTCAGTAAAATAGATTTTCAAGCATTGTTAATGAAAACACCAAAGCTGAATAGAAAATTTAACTTTCAAATACAAGACTCAAAGAGAAGCCTAAACAAGAAAGAGAAATTCTAAGGGATTCAACAAGGTCAAACTGCTTACATTCTTACATGGGAAGATGATACTTGTAATTCCCAAGAACTTTATCATTATTAGGGCAATTAGAAGGAGTATACAAACACAGCATGCACAGGTGTGAGTTGACTATGATGGAATGATATCTAAAAAAAATTAAGGAGTGAGAAAAGAAGAATGCACTGAGAGAAGGAGAAAGGGATAGGATGAATGGGGTAAATTATCTCACATAAAAGAGCTTTTATAGTGGAGGAGAAGATTGGAGGGGTAGGCAATGCTTGAACTTGAACTTTACTCTCATCAGAATTGGCTCAAAGAGGGAATAACATATGTACTCAGTTGGGCATAGAAATATATTTTGCCTTACAGGGAAGTAAGAGGAGAAGGAGATAAGGAGAAGAGTACTGATAGAAGGGAGGGAGGAATGGGGGAGGTCATAGTCAGAAGCAAAACACTTTTGAAAAGGGACAGAGTGGAAAAAGAAAGAAATAAGGATAAATAGGGAAATAGGATGGAGGGAAATACATAGTAATCATAGCTGTGAAAAAATTTTACAGCAAATTTCCCTAATAAAGGTCTCATTTCTTAAATATATAGAGAACTGAGTCAAATTTATAAGAATAAAAGCCATTTTCCATTTTAGAAATGGTCAAAGGATATAAATAGGCAATTTTCAGATGAAGAAATCATATTCCATAGTCACATGGAAAAAATGCTCTAAATCACTATTGATTAGATAAATGCAAATTAAAACAACTCTGAGGTATCATCTCACACCTATCAGATTGGTTAATATGATAGAAAAAGAAAATGATAAATGTTGGAGAGGATGTGGGAAAATTGGGATACTAATGCACTGCTGGTGGAATTATGAACTCATCCAACCATCATAGAGAGCAATTTGGAAATATATACAAGGGACTATAAAACTGTGCATACCCTTTGACCAAGCAATTCCACTACTAGGTCTGTTTTTCAAATTGGAAAAAAAAATAGGAAAAGGACAAATTTGTAAAAAAAAATTATAGCAGCTCTTTTTGTGGTGGCAAAAAATTGGAAACTGAAATGATGCTTATCAATTGGGAAATGGCTGAACAAGTTGTAGTATATGATTGTGATGAAATACTCTTGTGCTATAAGAATTGGCAAGCAAGATGCTTTCAGAAAACCCTGGAAAGACTTATATGAATTTCTGCAAAGTTAATAGTGCAGTGTCAGGAGAACAATTGTACATAGTAACAGCAATATTATATCATGCTCAATTGTGAATGACTTAGCTTTTTGTAGCAATACAATGATCCAAGAGAATTAAGATGGACTTATAATGAAAAATGCTATCCACCTCCAAAGAAAGAACTAGTGGAGTCTTCATTCAGAGAAACTTACTTTTTAAACTTTCCTTATTTTTCTTGGGGTTTTTTTGTCTATATTTTCTTTTACAACATGATTAATGTGGAAATAGGTTTTGTATGACTGCATGTGTATAATCTATATCAAATTCCTTGCTTTCTTAATTAGAGGTTGAGGGAAGGGATGAAGGGAGAGAATTTGGAACTCAGAATTTAAAAAGAAGAAATGTTAATTATTTTTACCTGTAATTGGGAAAAATAAAATATTTAAAAATTAAAAAAGAATAGAGGAAGAACTTGGTAACACCTTTGTTTTCTCATAAGATTAATAACTCACATTTTTATAGTATTTTAAGACTTGAAAAAAGCTTTCCTCAAAATATAGGGGGTTGAAGACCATTAGCCTTATTTGATCTATGAGGAAACAGTCTATAAGAGGTTATCATTTGCTGAGATGGAGTTCACACAGCTACAACTTTTCAGAACTGAGGCTTAAACACAGGTCTGAAATGGCACTCTTTCCTGCCATGAAGCCCTCTCTGTTCTTTGTTTTAAAAGAGAAACCTAAAAAAAGTGCCAGTTAAATAATTATACAGTAGCACTGAATGCAGAATGAATGTAGTTTAAATGTCTTTTCTTTGCAATGAACTCAGGATAATAAGAAATACTAATTGTAACCAAAAGAGTAATTTTAGCTATATTGAGGAAGATTACGCAAAGGATGGGCCTGCTGGTCAAGGTGGATTGATGATAATAATTCAGTCTTGTTAGAGAGAATGTAGAACTAATTAACTTTTGTTTTGCTTCTGTTTTATCTGCCAAGACAAATGAACTTCAGTAGGACAAAACTAAAAGTGATAATAGGGAGCTAGAACTCCAGATAAATAAGGACATTATAAAAGAACAATTAACTGGCCTTAATGAATTGAAGTCACATTCAGTCCAAGACAAACTACAGCCCAGGGTCCAGAAAGGACTAGAGGATATGGCTACTGACCAACTGTGGACAGTCATGGAGAACCAGAGAGATGCTGCAGGATGGGGCCAAAGGAAAACTTTGAGGCCAATTTTCTAAAATAAGAAGAGTATAGAGTCTAACATGGCAAGTGAACTTGATTTTGATTTCTGACAAAATCCTACAGTGTATTAGTAAAGGGATGGCTAATGAACATCTCCAAAATGAAGTGGAAAGAACCAGTATCACTTCATCGAGAAGATCCCATTCCAAACTTGGGCCAAATCGATAAGATGACATTTGATATAGGTAAACATAAAATCATACATTCAAGTTCAACAAATTAACTCCACAAGCATAATATAAAAGAGGAGTGCCTAGATAATAGTTCAAGTTGTTAAGAGGCATAGTGTTGAGAATGAAAAAAGACATAGTTCCATATATTCTGCCTTGGTCAGACTGCATGAGGGATAATCAGTTCTCATCACCACATATTAGAGATGATATTGAAAAACTGTAATATATCTCGAGTACGCCAACCACGTTCATGGAAAATTTCATGGTTACATTGTGTGAGGGCCAGGTGAAGAAAACGGGGATCTTTAGTGGGGAGAAAAAGAAGACATAGGGGTACATGACAGCTGTCCTAAAGTATTTGAAGGACTCTAATTCACTTTTGATTAGAGAAATGCAAATCAAAACAACTCTTAGATACCACCTCACATCTATCAGATTGGCTAACATGACAACAAAGGAAAATGGCAAATACTGGAGAGGATATGGGAAAACTGGGACACTAATGCACCAACAGTAAACTCTTCCAATAATTATGGAGAACAATTTGGAACTGCACCCAAAAGGCAATAAAACTGTGCATACCCTTTGACCCAGTAATACTGCTACTAGGTCTGTATCGCAAAGAGATCAACGAAAAGGGAAAAGGACCTATTTGTACAAAAATAGTTGTAGCAGCTCTTTTTATGGTGGCAAAGAATTGGAAATCAAGGGGATGCCCCTCAACTGGGGAATAATTGAACAAGTTGTGATATATGATTGTGATGGAATATTATTGTGCTATAAGAAATGACAAGCAGCATGGTTTCAGAAAAATCTTTGAAGATTTACATGAACTAAAGCCTTGGAAGACTTATGAGAACTGATGTAAAGTGAAGTGAGCAGAACCAGGAGACCATTGTATATAATAATAGCAATATTGTAACAATGATCAATTGTGAAAGACTTAGCTACTCTGATCAAGACAATGATTGTGAAAATTCCAAAGGACTCATGATAAAAAGTGTTATCCATCTCCTGAGAGAACTGATAAACTCTGAATCTGATTCAAGCATGCTTTTTTTTGGTCTGTTTTCTTTTGTAACATGACTAATATGGAAATATGTTTTGTATGACTTTATATGTATCATTGATATCAAATTGCTTGCCTTCTCAAGGAGGAAGGAAGGGCAGGAGGGAGGGAGAGAATTTGAGACTCAAGTTTTTAAAAAATGATTGTTAATTTTTCTAACATGCAATTTGCAAATACTTAAGATAAATATATATTTTAAAAGAAGATTTAATTGGCTTGGCTATTGACATTACTTCCTCACAAATGACTCACAACTCAGAAAAAAGAGCTTCACACAGGTGAGTCAACTTGAGGAGTTTTTAATGCAGATGTTGTTGAATAGTATTCTTTTATAGTTAAGTAAATCTCATCTTGTAAACAGTTAAATGACCCACAAGTACCTTATTTTGTTCTAGTATCAAACCTAAACTATCAGAGAATTGTCCTGCCCAGTCTAGAATATACCTGTTGTGATGAATAAACAGCACAAAGATAAGCCTTTTTCTCTTTAATAGCAATGTTTGTGTTGACATATACGCTGATATAAACACATTCTGCGAGCAAGTAACTCACACTTAGAGCATTTTTCCCAAAGTCCTTTCCTTATGATGAGCCTGTAAATTAGACAGTGCTGGCCCATTTTTCAGATGAGGAAATTAAGGTACGTAGAAGTTAAATGACATATCAGAAAGTCACTTTTAATGTGTCTGTTTCATTTATCCAATGCTGAGAAAACATAAGGGCTATGATTGACAGGTTCAACCCAGGTCTTTTAACTGGGACAGTTATATCATGGTTCCTTTGATGCACATGGACAAATTGTTAAATGACAGAGAAAGCCAATCTTCTTAAAAGCATCCTTTGATACCTGTCTTGATAGATATTTCCTGAGCATTTTCTTTCCTGCACTAAAAATGACTTGTTAGTCCCAGACAGATGGTCTTAACCAACAACAAGAAAAAAAAGGTATTATAAATGAAACCTGACTACAAATACAATTTCTTCTACTCTTAACTTTTCTACAATTCCTTCTGGTACATCACATTGCAAATATCCAAGAAGTTGAAAGTAAGGAAAGAAAAAATTGAATAGGGATTGAAATTTCGACTAGCATTTTTGCCTAAGTTTATGTAACTCCTAAGTGTCAGAGCTGGGATTTGAACCCAGGTCTTCCAACTTCAGATCCAGGGCTTGTTTTCTCTAACCCATGTTGTCTCTCTACTATATAACCAATCAATCAACAAGCATTTATTAAGTGGCACTGAGCACTACGCACTGGGGAGAGAAAGATAACATGAGACACTCTGTGCCCCTAAATATCTTAAAATCAGGGTCAGGTTTTTAGTAGAATCAGATTTCCATTTTGGAGCACTTCCTTCTTACAACGTGGGAAGAACTGCCTCAACATCTTCAGTAATGAAAGCTTTGAGAAACAGACTTCCACAGATCCAATGGACTAAGGAGCACATTGAGATCTGGGATGGGGAGTAAGAGAGTTAGTCAGGCAGGTGGCCAGTATTGTAACAAATAAAGAAGAACCAAGAATAGAGGAAGCTACAGATGGAATGGGTTAAGCAAACTTTTCAGTACAACATGGCGGTTCCTTTTGTCATTCAGTCATTTTAGTCATGTGAGACTCTGTGTCCCCATTTGGGGTTTTCTTGACAATGATGCTAGAGTGGTTTACCATGTCTTTCTCTAGTTCATTTTACAGATGAGAAAACTGAGGTAAACATTAAGTGACTTGCCTAGAGTCACACAGCTAATAAGTAGCAGTTCTAGGGCACCTTAATTTTTATATACATAGTCATTGGTGTTCTGATGGGCTCTAGTTAGGGAGATGACTGTTCCCCTACTAATCTCATGTGCTACACCCAGAAAATCAGGGGAATAGGAGGAGGCTGAGCTCATGGAAGTAGGAATGGTAAAGAATAACAGAGGCAACCTGGTGAGAGAAGGTTGGATATTTAAAGATGAAAGAGATGGGACCCTAACAATGACCAGTTGGAAATTTTCATTGATGGGATAATTATTCAGGAAAGAATTGACTAGTGGGCCCCTGGGGTCTCTTCTAAATCTGAGATTTTGTGGTTCTGAGATTCTCTGAAAAAGAGTTGCAAGTCCCTTTTAGGGTAATGTTGCAGATATTTAGTTAGAGACTGATTTTTCAAGGCTGAAAGAATCTTCATGTGCATTCATTTTATGTATCTTCCATAATGGAAACAGAGCTAGCAATTTTTACACTAGGTGCAAGTAACACAAAATTTGCCCTCAATTCAGTCTTGGGAGAGGATAAAAAATGGAGACTGTGACCCCATGAGGGAATTCCTTCCTTATCCTCTTACCTATCTCCTATTCCCACCCCAGGCCTTCAAAGATCCCCAGGGCTGGTCAATTACATTTACGTTATTGGAAGTCTATTGGAAGAAGTGAAGCTTCAGGAATCTCATTAAGTGAATATATAAAAGAAAAACAGTATCTACCAATAATAGATTTATAAAGTTATCTTAACCTTCCATCTAGATTTTTTACATTATAATAAAAAGTTTCTTTCAATCTATATAGGTTGTTGATAATCTTAATTGCAGTTGACATATTTGAAGAATGTTTTTTCCCCTTCCTAGCCTAAAAGCCAGCAGAAATTAAGATACTTCCCAACATTGATGCTAAACCACTTTTAATAAAAAGAAGAGCTCACATTCATGTAGTCCTCTTAGCACTTTCTTCACGGTAGCTCTGTCTTATGCAAATGACCAATATTGCCAATCTCGTGTTACCATCTGGGAAACTGAGGCACAGAGAAGCTAAGGAACTCGTCTAAGGTCACACAATTAGAAGGTGCCATTTTGACTCCCAGTCGTCCTTCTTTCCATTAGCCTGCCTGATTACATAATAACCAAACTAAGTATAGCCATCATATAATTGTATGTAATCTTTTTGACTATGTAACCCTGAGCAAGTTTATTCTATTTCTCAATGCTCTAGGAGCACTTCTCTAAGACTATAAACTGCAGAGAAGTTGCCAACCTACATTGGAAGAGGGAGTTTTCTCATCTGGGAATGCATTCCCAATCCCAGAGAAAACACAGATCCAGTTCTCCCTACCCCTTTCTCATGTTGGTTTTCTGCAGAAAAGAACAGCAATTTTCCCTTAACTAGTCACATCTGGGTATTTAGATGAAAACAAGCTTTGGGTATATTGGTTTGTATAACCAGATTGAAGAGATACGTTATGAAAATCGTGCAAGAAAGAAACATGTAAATTAAATATGATAATGAGCAGATGATTTGAAAGAGTTTAAATGTGAAGCAGATGTATATAAAATAGACAAATCAGCAAGGATGCACTCTCCATGAAGTTTGCCCTTTACTATTGGTCAAGTGCCAGCATTCTTTCTTATGAACGACTCCCAGTCTTCATATGGACCTGATTCAATATTTGGAATAAGTTCTAAAGGCAGATGGCTAATATATGAACAAATGCATAGCTCCAGATTGGCTTCAGTTAACTGGCTTGATAGTATTCTCAGGTTGTTGGACTTGAGGGCAAATTCTCTCATGCCATCATCTATCATGGGTCTAGCATACTATATCACACTCAAAGGGCTATGAGTGTAGGGTGAAATCATTGAAAACCTGTTCAACGATTCTGTTCAGTTTCTGTCATGTTCTCATTGTGGTCAGTCTTCCAAGCCCTGAGGTTGATCGGATACTGGAGTTACATAAAGGAAAGTCTGATGATTCAACAGATTCTAATCGACCAACCCTGATTAAGTGCCTGATATGAGTAAGACTGTTTGCTGTATGCCAGGGGGACAGAGATGAAACACGCCATGGTTCCTGCCCTCTGGGAGCTTATGTTTAAACAGGGGTGATAATTCTCTCCGTAGAGAATTATGATGAAGGGTGGAATGTGTTGGGAAAAGGGCATGTCTTTGGAATGAGGGATTGTTTTATTAAGAAATGACTATGATTCAAAAGGCAACAACAAAACTAAAGAAAAAAATGGGACTTCTCAGTTCTCATAGTTCTTGTAACACTTTATTGAGAACTTAATTTGTATATGTGAAGAAGTGTAGAGTTGTATAGAAAGAACATACTGGATTTGGAATCATTGGGTTTCATAGACATATTGCTATGAGAAAGCCTGACAAAACATGGTTACTACTAGATAAGGAGAGGGGCTAGATCTGTGACTTTGGTGGAATAGGGGACATTTGAGTGAGGAAATTTCCTTCAACAAATGAAGCTCAGCATCTTCTCTGTTGGAAGCCTTAGAGCTTTACCTAAAATACAAGAGGTTGAGTGATTTTCCCAGTCACACAACTAGTATGTATCAATAGTGGGACTTTAATCCAAGTCTTTCTGGCTTTGAGGCCATCGCTCCATGCACTGTGCCATGGTGCTTATGAGAAATATAAGTTTATTAAGAGAAACCTATTACCTTGGGATACTGAGATAGGCCTGCATCCCTGTTGTAGAGAATTGTTGTTACCAAGATGGTGGCGGGGGGGAGGAATGCACAGCAAAAGTCACCAAAGCTACCCTTGCATTAAATCATTCCCACTTTAGTTACCACTCAAACGCACAAGCCTTCTTCCTCCTGGTCCTTGATTCATTAAGAAAACATCCTATGATGATCTAGGGCTCTCCTTGGGTAGCAGGTCCAAGGACTTTGGCTCTATCATATTGCATTACATGGGCCTGTTCATATCCCTAGGCTTTACCTTCCTTCCAAACAATCCAGGACCAAGACTGAAAGAGAGATGGCACAGATTAGTAATTAGAGACAAGAATCAAAATGGGATAATTGGAGGAAAATGCTAGATTTGGCACACTAGTTCTTCCTCTGACATTTATTAAGCAGGTAGATTGGGCAAATTACTTAACTCTCAACCTTAGCTTCCTGATTGGACAAGAGTTGAATAAGACAATCTTTAAGGTCTCATATAGTGCTAACATTCAGTGGTTCGGCAAAAACTTTTCCAACAGTTCTACAGGCTTGAATGACTTCAAGAATTGTATAAAAAAAAAGAATTGTGTCAGTCTGACAAGCTTGATAAATGCTTGTTGAGTGATTTATTTCTGTTTAAAAATAGGCAAAGTAAGCTAGTAAATGTAATTAGTAACCTACTACTGTGAAGTACCCAACCAGAGTCCCCAAGGAGGCAAATAGAGGGAAGAATTGGAGGAACTAATACTTTCTGCTGATTGCTAGAAGGGAGATATAAGGTTGTCACTCCAAAAGAAAAAAGTATGCAGCTCTCATCTTTCTTAGATTCTTTGTTGGATAAAGGATGGGGAGGAAGATAGCTGTGTTTTAATCATTGGTGGGATCACTTGGGAAGCAGTTTATGAAAGAGAGACACACGGAAATTACTCCCTCAACAAAAATCCATGCATATCAGAGCAGAATCAAGTTGCTATTCAAGATTCTGACACCAAAGTTGGATAATAAGACCTAGAGTTTCAAAGAGTTCTTAGGAATTATCTAGTCCAGCTTCCTAATTATACAGATGAGGAAACTGACATACAGTGAGATTAATCTTGACTTGCTTAAATTCCCACAGGTCACAGCCAAGACTGAACTCAGGTTCTCTGACTCCATGGTCAATCCTCTTGCCCCCTACACCACTTGACCTTCTCTTTAGAGAATCTTTGATGGTGATTAGAGAATTATAAGGGAAAAAAAACCCTAAAACTAGTGAGGAAAAATATAGAAGAATCTTAAGATTTTTTTAAAGAATTTGTCTTGGACTTACGATTCTAAGAAGTAACTTCAAAGAATTATGCACTTTTGTGTTTCAAATTTGCTTAGGTTTCCTTATTTTAATGAAGAGATAGTGATAATTTTTTACAAAAGAAAGTCAATGAGGCATGCCTAAACCATACTCTTAGGATCATATATTGACCACCACCACCAATAACAAGATAAAAATAATAATAATATCAAGTTCAAGCCTCTCATTTTACAGATGAAGAAATGAAGGCTCAAGTGAAATGTTGGCTGACATAGGACCAAATACATGTGTTCAAAGGGAGGGGAGTGAGATTCATTTCACATATTCTTTATTTAACTTGGTACATAATATTCTAAAATAAGATGCATCACTCTTTAGACTTCTAAAACTAGAATAGTGTTATTCCAAAAATATCAATCTCCTTCCCGACCTCCCCCACCCCCACCTCCCGCTGTTTACGAGGCAAGAAGATATTTAGGCACCGATGATACAGCTAACGTGAATTTTCTTCATACATGGTCTATAGAGCTCCATTGTGATACACAGATGATAAGAGTAAAAGTCCATTCTATGGATGTTCTTCTGTTCTAAGTTCATATTTTAGACTGCTTTGGAAGAAAGCAAACCTCAACATCCAGATCACCTTATCTGTGCTTCAAGGAATGCCAAATTCACTAAAAGTCTGAATCAATATGGTGTTAGCTCTATATCTGTCAAGCAAATTGAGGTGAATGGAGTCAAAGTGCTCTCCGTTTTTAACTGTATATAGCCAAGGGACTGAACATTTCTCATGCTTTTTCAGCTTATGGGATCCATTCACTAATGTTTCTTTCATCTCTGCAAAGCAATATTTATTTAAAAAGTTAGTCTGTAAGTTCATAAATGAATGTCAGTATCAATCAATGAATTACTAATACACAGGTGAGTGCATTACTGCCTATAAGCCAGTTCTCTACATTACAAGATGGAAATATGGGCACTTTTTTTGGTAGAGATTTTTTCAGAACTCACAAAACACAAAAACAAGACCATAAAGAACAAAATTCACGTTCCTCTAATATCACCTTCTGAAATTGGGTTCTACCTTCCTCTTGGTTTATAAACTACGGCGGTTATGAAAAAAGTGATTCATCTTGTCTATGGCATTTTGTTGTTATTTACTTGTTTCCAGTTTTGCCTGACTTTCATGACTCCATTTAGGATTTTCTTGGTAAAGATATTGGAATGGTTTGCCATTTCCTTCTCTAGCTCATTTTACAGATAAGGAAACTGAGGCAAACAGAGTTAAGTGACTTTCCAAGTCATATAATTTAAACCCCATTGAAAACCTACAGCCAGAAATAAAGATAGACATAAACAATTGGAGAAAAATCCATTGTTCATGAGTAAATCAAATCAATATGATAAAAATGACCATTCTACCTAAAATAAATTTATTTATTCAGTGTTATCCTACTGAAATTCCCCAAAGACTATTTTGTAGACCTACAAAATAATAACAAAATTCACATGGAGGAACAAAAGGTCAAGCATCTCAAGGGAAATAATGAACAAAAAAGGTGGGAAAGAAAGGGGCCTATCAGTACAAGATCTCAAACTGTGGTATAAAGTAGTAATTATTAAGACAATTTGGTTCCCCAATTGATAAAAGGTCAAAGGATATGAACAGGCAGTTTTCAGTGAAGAAATTAAAGTTGTCTAGAGTCATATGAGAAAAATTTTCTAAATCACTATTGATTAGAGAAATGAAAATTTAAAAAGCTCTGAAGTACCACATCACACCTATCTGATTGTCTAATATGACAAAAAAGGAAAATGATAATTGTTGAAGAAGATGTGGGAAAATTGGAACACTAATGCATCATTGGTGAAGTTGTGAACTAATCCAACCATTCTGGAGAGCAACTTGGAACCATGCTGAAAGGGCTATAAAACTATGCATCCCTTTGATCCAGCAATACCACTACTAGGTTTGTATCCCAAAGAGATTATAAAAAAGGGAAAAGGATCCACTTGTACAGAAATAATTGTATCAGCTCTTTTGGTGGTGGCAAAGAAATGGAAACTGAGGGAATGCCCATCAATTGGGGAATAGATGAATGAGCTGTGGTCTATGAACTTAATGGAATACTATTGTGCTATAAGAAATGATGAGCAAGCAGATTTCAGAAAAACCTGGACTTACGTGAACCGAATGAAGTAAGCAGAACCAGGAGGACATTGTACACAGTAACAGCAATGTTGTGCAATGATCCAACTATGATAGTCTTAGCTCTTCTCAGAGATACAATGATCCAAGACAATTCCAAAAGGCTCATGATGGAAAACTGGATCCACATCCAGAGAAAGAACTATGGAGTCTGAAAGCAGACCAAGACATACTATTTTGCCTTTTTTTTTAACTTGTGGTTTTTCCCTTTCATTCTGTTTCTTCTTTCACAACATGACTAAGGTGGAAATATATTAAACATGATTGCACATGTATAATCTATATCAGATTTCCTGCCATCTTGGGGAGGGGGAAAAAAGGAGGGAGAGGGAAAATTTTGGAACCCAAAATCTTGTAAAAAATGAATTCTGAAAACTCTCTTTAAATATAATTGTAAAAAAATAAAATTCTATTTTTTAAAAAAAGATAATTTGGTACTAGTTTAAAAAAAGAAGTGTCTCAGTGGAACACAACACATAGAAACAATCCAACACACTAACACAGCAATCAACGAACCCCAAAACCCCAGTTACTGAGGGAAAGCCTTGCTTTTTGACAAAAACTGCTTAGAAAATTGGACCGTAGTTTACGGATACTACATTTAAACCAACATCTCACACCACATGCCAAGATTAACTCCAAATGGATAGATATAAAAGGTCACATAATAAATAAGATGAGATGAGCAAGAAAGAAACTACTTTTAGATCTATGGATAGAGGAAGAGTTCATGACTAAATAAACTACAGAGAGGATGTCATAAAATAAAATGGACAATTTTTATTACATAAAATTAAAGTTTTTGTAGCAAAAAAGTTATTGCTCGTTTTTTTCTTTTGTTTTTAGTTTTGTTTTGTTGCTAGGCAAAGGGGTTAGGTGACTTGCCCAGGGTCACACAGCTAGTGAGTGTTATGTGTCTGAGGCCAGATTTGAACTCAGGTCTTCCTGACTCCACGGCTGGTGCTCTATCCACTTCGCCACCTAGCTGCCCCTACTCATTTTTTAAAAGCATATTACATTTTTCTAAAGATGCAAAAAAGTTATGAAAAAACTAATAAACTCTAGCTGTAGACTGAAGCATATTTTTTTCACTTTCTTGCTTCTGCCACCACCCCTCACCTCCCATCCCTCTGTGTAACCCTGTCTAATGTGGAAACAAGTTTTACATGACTTCAGAAAAGGTAAAGATTGAATGGCAGTCTATTAGAGAAGATAGTAGGGAATAGGATCAAGGGCATATGGAAGGGAGTTGACTTTGGCAAGATGTATGGATACCTTGTTATCAGAGACTGAAGGGACGGAAAACAGAGTGAAGTATGATGTTCAGGGCTTTTGAGAAGGGAACAAATATTTATTAAGCAGCTACTTTGTGCTAGGAACTTTACATATGTTATCTTATTTGATCCTTACAACAACCCTGGGAGGGAGTTATTATTTTCCCCATTTGACAGTTTAGGAAACAGAGTCAAAAAGTTAAGTGACTTGCCCAGAGTTTTACAGCTAGTAAGTGTCTGAGACCAAATTTGAACTCAAGTCTCCTTGACTTGAGGCCCAGCTTTATCTTTGAGACAAAAGGAAGGGAAGAAGAGGGAACTTACATCAAAGGTCTCAATTTTTCAGTAAAATAAGAGGGAAAATCCTCAATGGTAGGACAAGTTGACGATGAAAGGCTTGAGGAGAAAAGAGAAGGTTTAGAATAGCTTCTGTGGGGAGTAGCAAAAGGAATTAAATGGGGATGAGTGAGGACCTGGTGGAGGTTACCAAAAGTACATTTGTGTGTGCCTAAAAGCTTGTTTCATGATCCATTCTTGGTATCAGTCCCTTACCTAGAGTGTTTCTAAATGATTTGATTTTGCTGCTTCAGCTTGTACTTTGAAGGTCTTCTGACAGGCGAACAGCTAATATTTACGAGGTTGTGGTTTAGAAGAAAAATCTATGCCCCCCTAAAAGTGCAGAGATGTGTACAACATAACATAAGGACTTTGTGGAAACTTCTAACGCAGCCATATATCAAGTATTTAAAGGTCAGTGGAAACAATCTTCCTCACATTTAGCAGAATCCCTTCTAAATAGCTATCACTTTTGAATCATTTTATGTGTAGAAATTGATTTAAATTTGTTTCAAAGCCATGCCATTTTCATAATGTATGTTCTGGGAGAAGGGGTATAGTGTCCTTAAAATCCAGAAGCACAATAAGAGTGATCTAGAAGCCCAGTGGAACTGTTAGTAAGGAGACCAATCACATCCTTGCAGATAATCAGCAAACACTTTCTAAAAGGAGGAAGAAGCCCTCTCTCTTGAAAGAAGAAGATCATTCTCCTCTCTTGGAAATTATTTCAATAATTCATTCACATCCTTAAGCTCATTCTTTCATCCAAAAACCCCCAGTTTCTATCACATGCAAAGAGACAGAGTAGGCATCTGGAAATCCAGGTAACATGGTAGAAAGAGCGCTAGAATCAAGGACGCATGGAGTTTGAGGTCTGGCTCTGCCTCTTAATTGCATGACTTTAGACTTAACTTCTCTGGGTCCTAGTAAGGAAGGGTTCACAGATGAACTTGAGGATCATTATTAGCTTTGAATCTATTATTCTGTGATACTAAATTGTAGTTGGATTGTGACCTGTGTTAGTGTAAAATGTTCCCAATTCTGGTGTAACTGAAGGCTCTTCATGTATTCAGTTACTCTCTTTGTCATGTTATGTGACTGAGGATAATGGGAAATCCTTAATTTCTGGAGACTGAGAACTGAAGATAATCCAAAGGGGAACAGAAAGCTAGATGACAGCTATAAAGAAGGGGCAGTATATTACTAAAGATAACTTTTATAAGATGGCTTTAAAAATACAATCAATAATGTATTTGAACAGAAAAAAGGGAGCAGGTTATTTGTAGTAGGGGTTTGGGTTCAACCACCTTGTAGCCTAAGTGGGGTGGTGGTACAAAAGCTAGAGCATTAGACTTGGAGTCTAGAAGACCTGAGTTCGAAACCTCTCTTTGTCATTTACTAGCTATGTGACCCTGGGCAAGTCACTTTGTCTTAGCCTCATCTGTAGAATGGAAATAATAATAGCATGTACCTTACTGAGTTGTTAAGATGATCAAATGGAATAACATATGCAAAGTACTTTACAACATTATGCTAATGCAAGATATTATTACCATTATGGTTATTATTTTTATTATGTTCCTCTTCTCCTACCTATTTTCCTTATTTACTCTCATCCTGAGTCCTAAAGAAATCAAGGTGCATGTTTTGATATTTCCTTATTAATTAACAAGCATGCAACATCTCTGATTAATTAGTCAAGTAGCTCTGAGGCTTTACTTCAATTTGTGAATTGTTATTTAAAAAATTGGAAAAAACTCCTTTATGTTTTATATATAATATATACATATATACACATATGTAGTATCTGTATATGCATATATACACATATTATATAAACATATATGTATATATATGTATTCTAATCTCTTAGGCTTAAATAGATATCAAGGGTACTGGTCATACTATTCAGTAACAGT